>NC_084548.2:30312500-30332500 GCF_033978685.3 Nerophis lumbriciformis | reverse complement strand
CAACTTAAATAGTCTTGATTGCCAAAACAAAGCAGGTGCGGGGAATACCGTTCAAGGAAGACATGAAACTGCTACAGGAAAATACCAACAAAAGAGGAAAGGCCACCGAAACAGTAGCGCAAGACAAGAACTAAAACACGACACACAGGAAAACGTCAAAAACCTCAAAATAAGTCACGGCGTGATGTGACAGGTTGTGACAGCACACCTACTTTGAGACAAGAGCTATATTGATGCATGGGTGGTTATGGTTTGAATTCATATCCAACAATTGCGAAAACGACTTTTTACTGTCAATGTTGACTACTGAGTTTCATTTTTCAATGATTTCTGCTGGTGGTGTGCCTCGGGATTTTTTCAATGAATAAAATGTGCCTTGGCTCAGAAAAGGTTGAAAAACACTGCTCTATGGGGCAGCAATAACTGCAATTTGGCCCTAAGTGAAAATGACTTTGAGACCCCTGCCATAACTGAAGCTTGCTCCTCTTTACCTATAAAGACTAGTTTCAATAAACTGAGTCCTGTCCTGCTTATTTAAAGGGCTTTCAAAATTATATTAGATCCCAGTGCGATACTAAATTAAGTGTATTTTTATTAAAAAAAACCTCCATAATTCTCAAGTTGTGGAAAGGGCAAAACAGCATTCTTCTCCTCGAAGCCGAAATGCTAGGATTTAGAAGATGCCTCCCCTGACCATGCATATTCTGTTGCGATTGGTCAGGAGCGGCTTCGATTGGATATTGGACATAGTTGGATGAAAATTGGAGAATCTGGCGTTGAACTGTCTGTTCTGTGGAGAGAGCAGGGGAGCAGTGACTGACATGAAGGTCTTTTGCTCCCTGATAAATGAACAACTCTTCCCATTGCTTCCATACTCCCGTTTTCTTGGGAGGTCCATGGAAAGACACACAATTCACACTTTGACAGCCATTTTGAAGAAAAAGCAACAAATTGTACAGAGCAATAGATAACTTTGGAAAGAGGCAACTTGAAAATGGACTTCTTAATTCTTAAAGTTTTGACACGTCAATTTCAAAACACCCCAAAAGAATGCTGTAAAATTCTTGTACCAGATTCAGATGTGGTAAAAATATATATATATATATATAGAGACACGCCAACCTCCTATGTGTAAACAGAGCATCTCAAAAGTATTCACAGCGAACCACAATTTCTACGTCTTATGTTACAGCCTTATTCTAAAAGGAAATATATTATTTTTTGTCCTCAAGATTCTACAGACAATACCCCATAATGACAATGTGAAAAGTCGTTTTTTTATTTATTGCAAATTTAAAATAGAATAAATCACATGTACACAAGTATATACAACCTTTGCTCAATACTTTGTCCCTCAAATTGGATGGGAAGCATTGGTTTTTATCCAGGATGTCTCAGTAGATTGCTGCATTCATCTTAGTCTAGTCAGGAAGGTGAACAATCAATCAATAAATCAAAGTTGACTTATATAGCCCTTAATCACAGATGTCTCAAAGGGCTGCACAAGCCACAACGACATGCTCGGCTCAGATCCCGCACCAGGGCAAGAAAAAACTCAACCTAATGGGAACGACCAGAAACCCGAAAAAAGACCCCCCCCCCCCACCCGCCTCCAGGTGACCGGTGCAACGGATGCCGAGTGGATAAGGTTAATAAGCTTAGCTTTGTTAGCTTAGCAGCTAAGCTAGCTAAGAGAGCGGCGGTGAGACAGAGAGTGGGTGCTTTACAAGTTTGATATGATTACTAAATATGTTTGAGAAGGAATAAAGAAAGCTGTAAAACAATTAGACGCATACAGAAAAATAGTACTTAGCTTATTTGCGGCAGCATTGAGCGGCAGCAGACTTTTCTGGTTGGACGTCAACACGTAGCCACAGCAGAATGCTCAATAACTGTACAATAACAATAGTGTACAATAACTCTGTCAGAGCAACAGCATTCCTTGGTGGAGAGAGGAGAACCTTCTTGTTTGGAGGAAACCAAGCACCGCTCATCACCAGGCCAATACCATCCGAGGGAAAGATGAATGCAGCAATGTACAGAGACATCCTGGATGAAAACTAAAACTTCCCATCCAATGGAGCTTGAAAGGTGTTGCAAAGAAGAATGAGCAAAACTGCCCAAAGATAGGTGTGCAAAGCTTTTGGTATCGTATTGAAAAAGACTTAAGGCTGTAATTGCTGCCAAAGGCACATCAACAAAGTATTGAACAAAGGTTGTGATTACCTATGAACATGTGTTTTTCAGTTTACATTTTTAATAAATTCGCAAAAAAAAATAAAAAAATTGTTCTTTTCACATTGTTATGTGGTATTGTCTGCAGAATTTTTAGGACAAAAATGAATTTATTCAATATATATATACTAGGGCTGTGAATCTTTGGGTGTCCCACGATTCGATTCAATATCGATTCTTGGGGTCACGATTCGATTCAAAATCGATTTTTTTTTTTTTTCCAATTCAACACGATTTTCGATTCAAAAACGATTTTTTTCCCAATTCGAAACGATTCTCTATTCTTTCAATACATAGGATTTCAGCAGGATCTACCCCAGTCTGCTGACATGCAAGCAGAGTAGTAGATTTTTGTATAAAGCTTTTATAATTGTAAAGAACAATGTTTTATCAACTGATTGCAATAATGTAAATTTGTTTTAACTATTAAATGAACCAAAAATATGACTTATTTTATCTTTGTGAAAATATTGGACAAAGTGTGTTGTCAAGCTTATGAGATGCGATGCAAGTGTAAGCCACTGTGACACTATTGTTCTTTTTTTTATTTTTATAAATGTCTGATAATGTCAATGAGGGATTTTTAATCACTGCTGTGTTTAAATTGTAACTAATATTGATACTGTTGTTGATAATATTCATTTTTGTTCACTACTTTTGGTTTGTTCTGTGTTTGTTCTGTGTCGTGTTTGTGTCTCCTCTCAATTGCTCTGTTTATTGCAGTTCTGAGTGTTGCTGGGTCGGGTTTGGTTTTGGAACTGGATTGCATTGTTATGGTATTGCTGTGTATTATTTTGTAGGATTGATTAATTAAATTATATATCGATTTTTTAAAAATGAGAATCGATTTTGAATCGCACAACGTGAGAATCGCGATTCGAATTGATTTTTTCCCACACCCCTAATATATACATATATATACACATACACACACAGTGCATCCAGAAAGTATTCACAGCGCTTCACTTTTCCTAAATTTTGTTATGTTTCAGCCTTATTACAAAACTGAATAAATAAATACATTTATGTCCTTAAAATTCTACAGACAATGTGAATAACAATGTGAAAAGAAATATTTTTTTTGTGCAAATTTATTAAAATTAAAAAATTGAAAAACAAAGACATGCACCTGGGGATAAGTTGATTGGCAACACTAAATTGGCCCTAGTGTGTGGATGTGAGTGTGAATGTTGTCTGTCTATCTGTGTTGGCCCTGCGATGAGGTGGCGACTTGTCCAGGGTGTACACCGCCTTCTGCCCGATTGTAGCTGAGATAGGCTCCAGCGCCCCCCGCGACCCCAAAGGGAATAAGCGGTAGAAAATGGATGGATGGATGGATGTTTTAAGTATTCACAACCTTTGCTCAATACTTTGTTGCAACCATACACACTTTTTGTGATTAATCACATTAGTTAACTCGTTCTTTTTGACAGCCTTAAATAAATATACAAAGGTGGAAAAGTAGAAAAGACCCCTGCAAGAAAAATGCCTGGACTTGGAAAAATATTTGGCTATAGCTCTGCAGTTTAGAATGCATTCATTTCATTTCACCGAGAAGTCATTTCTGAGTATCGTGTGTACAACGCCACGTCACGTTGATATTAATTTTTTGCCCTTGTAAGCTCCGCAAAGCAACACTGCACCAGCACCAAAGCAGCACTGGGAGAATAAAAGGAGGATGATGGTAGATTGATGAGGGTCTGTTTAAAGGATTGACAAGCTCAGATTGTGAGCATGACCAACAGAATGGCAGGGAAGACAAGATAGGTTTTTAACCATTTATTCAGCTAGGTAAAGGTGGGCTATCTCAAGCAGACAGATTAGAATATAATACAATTCTATGAAGGAACGCCCTCGGAGTGAGATGTCAATTCACTGTCGCGCAGCCAATAGAGGCAGAGAAACACACGCAGACCACGAAAGAGTTGCATAACTGGCTGGTTAGGAGGAAGGCGCTCGAGCCTGACAAAGACATCCAAATCTTCCTGTGTCTTCTTTGGGACTGCTCTCAGTCAAACACAAGCATAAACAGGGATGAGGGCGCAAGGGGAAGGCGTCAGGGGGCTGTTTAATGGTGTTTCTGGCTGCCGAGGCTGGCTGGAAGGGGCTTTTATTAATGATGTTCAGAGGTGAGTTTGCGGACCTCTGCCACACAAAACACGTCCTCACAACACATGAAAGTCTTGAGAAACCATGTTAGTAACTGTGAAGCGGAAAGGGTCAGGCTGGCAACACCAAGTGCAACAAGATTTGCATGTTTCCGAAACACGGGGTCTGTCATGGTTAAAAGTTCTTCCTCTCTTTTTTCTGTAAACTGCAAGTCATCAACGACAACCAATACAGCCTAAAAAAGTTTAAAGAGGAACTGCACTTTTTGGGGGAATTTTACCTATCGTTCACAATCATTATGAGCAACATGAAGACAAAAGTTTTTTGTTTTTTTTGGGCATTCTAAAAATCGTTTCGTTTTTGGTGGCTTGCAATGTAGCTAATGGGAGCAATCAGTCCTACCTCTAAATCACTTTAAAAATGCATTCAAAAACCGTCACCAATACTTAATTTAGGTTCCGTAACCTGAATAATAACTAAGCTGTAGCAACATTGCTATCGAAGTAACACATTGGCATGCTTCGATATTAGCCGTAAAAGTTAGCTACAGAAAGAGATAAGCTAGCTTCTACGACAACACGAAACGCGTTTGAGTTTGTAATGCACAACACAATGTAATAAGTCACCAATCTGTACTGACTGAAAAAACGTGAACAATCATATTACAGTATCTGTAAAGTATTAGCCCACATTTCATGTTTTATTTGTACACAGCTAGCTCGACAGCGTATGTACTGTAGTTGTACTAACAAGCCTGGTGTGCTGCGTGTATCATGATCAATTTTTTTTATGTGACTCACTCGATGGACAGTTGTGTGTTTGATACAGCTAGCCGGGGACGTTATTTCCGGTTTATTTGGTTAAGCAGTCCATTTATGTCTAAATAGCTTGGCTCCATGTTCCACATTAGTCGTTTTCCGACTGGAGGGACTTTTTGGAGTTCCTCTAACCTTTTTATTCCCCGGGCCGTTTTTGTCGTGTTCCGACTACGGCCCTCAGATCCTATAATCATTTTAGCTCCTACCCTGAGGCAGGGTCTAAACTGAGTCCCATAGGAACTAAACGTAGGTGTTTGATGATTGGTTGAACTGACGAGTTACGCCCCTTGCCAGATATGCACTTCTCCTAGCCACAACACAGACCCGCCATTTTTAAAAACTCCCACCGAGTTGTTTACGAGATCACAACAGCAACAGGAAAAATGCATAACGTCTAAAAAAAATCCACACATTGTAATCTGCTCAATACTAACAGTGAAATACCGCCTGGAATGTTTACTTATAGCATACGTAGGCCTATACAATCAGCACATACGGTAACTTGTCACCTTCTCCGTCGCGTTGCTATCCTTTCGTCTTCCATGAAACTCAGAAATATCGCCTGTCGCTGGATTCCTCGTGCCCTGACTCCCTCGTTGTGCTCTTCCATTAACGTCATTAAATGCCGAATTTTACCACTCATTGTTAGTATTCCTTGCAAGCAGACGACCATGAACACAGTAGCCTTTCAGCTTTCCATTCTTGCTTGTGTTGTTTCTCTGTTCACTTTTCGCGGGCAGGTTTTTGGTTGTTTTGCAGTGGTGGGTGAGGCGCTAAAGTAATACGTCACGGGTCGGAGGCGGATATGTGTCACACATGTTTCTTACCAAGGTCTACAGCATCCCCAGCCATGTATGAACATGAAATGGAAAAGTCCCAATGAGTAAGGGTAGTTCCTATAACTAAATTTGAGTGTGGTAGTTCTTAGAACTGCGTCCCAGGAACTAGTATATGCAAATACGGCTATTTATAGTCTTGTTACTTTTACCTCCCTCTCTCAGCTCCAACATCTCACTCTTTCGTCGTGTTCGCTTCTTTAACCAACAGTTCATCCTTAGTATGTTCAGCTTCAAAAAGATAAGGTTGTGAATCCTCATTTGTCCAAAAATAGACATCTTTGTTGTCTGTTATCGATTCCGCAATGATTAGAACTAGGGATGTCCGATAATGGCTTTTTGCCGATATTCGATACTGTCCAACTCTTTAATTACCGATACCGATATCAACCAATACCGATATCAACCGATATATGCAGTCGTGGAATTAACACATTATTATGCCTAATTTGGACAACCAGGTATGGCGAAGATAAGGTACTTTTTAAAAATAATAATAAAATAAGATAAATAAATTAAAAACATTTTCTTGAATAAAAAAGAAAGTAAAACAATATAAAAACAGTTACATAGAAAC
Source organism: Nerophis lumbriciformis (assembly GCF_033978685.3). Classification (NCBI taxonomy): domain Eukaryota; kingdom Metazoa; phylum Chordata; class Actinopteri; order Syngnathiformes; family Syngnathidae; genus Nerophis; species Nerophis lumbriciformis. The sequence goes on along the minus strand of NC_084548.2, from coordinate 30,325,925 downwards.
TAGTAATTATTGAAAATTAGTAAAATTAACTGTTAAAGGTTAGTACTATTAGTGGACCAGCAGCACGCACAATCATGTGTGCTTACGGACTGTATCCCTTGCAGACTGTATTGATATATATTGATATATAATGTAGGAACCAGAATATTAATAACAGAAAGAAACAACCCTTTTGTGTGAATGAGTGTAAATGGAGGAGGGAGTTTTTTTGGGTTGGTGCACTAATTGTAAGTGTATCTTGTGTTTTTTATGTTGATTTAATTTAAAAAAAACAAAAAAAACAATACCGATAATAAAAAAAACGATGCCAATAATTTCAGATATTACATTTTAACGCATTTATCGACATTTCTAATTAGAACACACACACGCTTTTGTTTACAGAAGAAAGAACACACATTTGTTGCCGTAAGTCGGACGTGCGCTGCTATTGAAATGGAAATCAATGCGCTGAAGAAATCATTCCCCGCAATGATTAAAATGATCAAAATACGGTAACTATTGAACATATTACATATTGTTATGAACATGTCTGTTGTTTCCATTATATATAGACTTGCAGTGTGTACCGTGTATAAAATGTTGGTGGAGGGTTTTGAAGGCTACAACTGTGACTCCCATTAGCCACATCTTTATCATCTTTAAAATCCTAAAAAAAAAAATTTGTTTGGTCAAAATGATTGTGAATGAAAAGCAAAATTCCCCCCAAAAAGTGCACTTCTCCTTTAAGTCCTGCAGTCATAATGAGGGCGTGAGGGATCTTTTTTTCCCCGTACAGGAATTTCATATGTATTGATTTCTACTCTTTGTTAATCATTAGCTGATGAATGTGCAAGTTAAACAGTGTTTTTCTAGAAGCAATTTAAGCCTAATGGCAATTTACTGGCAAAAACAAGGCAAGGCAAATTTATTTATAGAGCACTATTCGGACACAAGCAAATTCAAACTGATTTACAAATGCATACAATTACAAGTAGACAATTGAAATCATAAATAAAAACAAAATCATCATAAAAATAATCATGGATGAATTAAAAGCAAAAAGTGTAGATACTTTTAGTTGTCATATGTACAGTTAAATAAAAGTGTTTTCAGCTTGGATTTGAACATTGCTAAAGTTAAGGCCTGTCTCGCATGTCCTGGATGACTGTTCCAGATTTTAGGACAGTAAAACTAAAACCTAGCATCACTATGTTATATCCTGACCGTAGCTCCGAAAATGTGAAATTCCGGCACGGCTTCTCATTGACGGGCGCTTTATTGGCTTCTTAAACGCCGTGAAAACTATGGAACACGACACAGAAAAACTTCAGACATGGTTACAAAGAAAGTGGTTAGTAAAAGAAAGCTACCTTGTGGCCACCTGCTACTTTGGAGGTACTTGGCAAATAATCTTTACACTTGTGAGTTCTAAACAAACATCGCAATTACAACATTGAACAACAAATAATACATTTAGTGTTACACAAAGTGACAAATGTCTTTTACACTAAGTAACTCGCCGAGCTGCTGCAGACGGCATGACTGACATGTGCTATACAAGTCTCGCAGCCTCTCATATGCCACTACAAAACCTTGCGATAACATTGGTATCTCACAAAATTACAAAAATATTGTCATTAATTATATCTGCGAAGAATCAACATTTCATACATAGGAACAAACATTTTCTCACAATAATAATGCAAATTTTCAACAACAAAAATACACGTGCAGATACATATTTTAACTATTTAAACAGGATGTTTACCCGTTTTGTTTGGGCTGTTTGATGACACTTACACTGACTCTGTGCACCAGCAGAAGACCACCCCCTGAGGTTCTCAGAGCCTTGAGGTTGTTCATACGTCAGAGATGTACTTTGGTGCTCGTCCATGAAAATACTTGTACGCAAGCAGAGCTTTTTCAAAGTATATTCTCTGAGAAACAGGAAGCAAATGTCGTGACAACTTTTGTCCAGAATAAGCTACTTTCGCAAAAGTCACAGTGCATTAAACAGTGGTAAAGCCAAGCGTCCATTGACTTCAATAGGGGAGCAAAACTGCAGCAAAACTAAATCATTGGATAAATGCTCGCCTTTGTCCCGCCCACAGACAGAAAGAGTCTCTGGAAGCGTCGGCTTGGTCCTACTGCCTGATTGGAAAGTATCAAATACATTGTGAGGCAGGAGAAAGTCACTATATTGTTGATTTTCCTAGGAAGTTGTCCAAAAATGGCAGGTTTGATATGGGCTTGAAGTTGTTCAGTACTGTGGCATCAACACTCTTCTTGACTGGAAGACAAATGTAAAACAATGTAGTGTAGCAAATCCACCATTGCATACCTAAAACTTTGATAATGGTCAATATTTAGAAGTGTAAAGATTTGTTTTATTAACAATTCAGTTTGATTTGATATTTGTGGTTGCCAAGGTGATTCAGGGATGATATTACTTTTTTTGGAATGATACGATCCAAAACAATTCAGTGAGTTGAAATCTTTTCAGTAACTTTATTTTTTATTTTTTTAATTACGCAGTGTGACTGTGAAATAAATACTGCAGGTGAAGTTTCCTATATTCCTGTTATTTTTTGTAAGGGAATTATGTTTGAATGAATGATGGATACAAACAAGCAAGTAAACAACAATTAATGGCCAATGTATTCACATCTTATTTGAATAAAGTGCAACTAACACCAGAGGTTGAAATAACAAGAGAAAACCTTTTCTGCTCACATTTTAAATATTAAGTACATTTTCAATAAAAGTACAGCAACCAACATTTTAAGAGTAGATTTACCTCCTAAATAAATTTCCTCAACCCAGTCATACAGTATTTGTTCTTCGCCATTGAAGGGCAGCATCCCATGTGTGCGGAAGCATGTATGCCCACTCATCCTGGTTAACGATGTTGGCCTATCGCTTCCAAATTTCCAAGCCTCCTTGATCCATCTCTTCTATTTCTTTCTTTCTCATCAAATGACTTCACTTCTTGGTGCGTCGCCGTAACTTGCACCGCTGTCACATCAGTTGTGTCGGCTGCATCTTCTGTGGTTAAAAGTTGTGTTACGGCTTTATTATTGTGCTTTGGCGTTTGTATTTGTCGTGGCTTTTGCAATTGTGCTGTAGCTGAAAGTTATGATATTGTAATGCCAGCAGTGGAGAAGGAGAGACACAGTCGGAGATACACTCCTATACGCTTTATCAACAAGCGGTAACAAACTCAAGAGTCAAAACTTACATATACAAGAGCTGCTGTTCGCCGCAACTGCAATGTTTTGATAGACTTAACGTTTAACATCGTTATTATTAAAAGTACTAAACTTTATATAAAGTCTACCATTCTTAAATCCAATGTTTTCCTTTTTTAATATGGATAAAATCGATTAATTACATTTTAAAACGATCTTGGATCGATACCTTTCTCTTGGAAGGCAAACTTCCCGAGCACAGTTTGGTATTTTTGAAATTTAGGAATATAAATTGATCTATCGATGCATCGATCTATTGTTGCGCCCATGGTTAAAACCAGGGGTGCTCATTACGTCGATCGCGAGCTACCGGTCGATCGCGGTGGTTGTGTCAGTCGATCACCAGCCAGGCATTAAAAAAATAGTCCTAAAAATGAGCGATCATAAATCTTCACTATGACGTCACTTTCGTCACTTGATTGACATTCACGGCACCCGAGGGTCTTCTGAGATGACGCTGGCTGCTGCCAGCTCATTAAAATTACCGACTGGAAGGCGAGAAACACTTTATTTCAACAGACTCTGGCGCCGTACCTGTCGTCAAAACTCCAAAGACCGACTGCACAGTTGCACAGTTGCGCTAACAAAATAAGAGTCTCAGAAAGCTGGCGTGCACAAGCTAGCAAGCGACGGAATTTGCCGACAATGTATTTCTTGTAAAGTGTATGCAAAGGAGTATGGAAGCTGGACAAATAAGATGCCAAAAACCAACCACTTTCATGTGGTATTAGACAGAAAGGAGGACTTTTTTTCTCCTCCATTCGAAAATGCGGACTTTATCAGCACCACTGTCTGATTCCAATCAATGCAAGTCATCAGAATCAGGTAATACACCAACTTATATTCTTGTCTTCATGAAAGAAAGGAATCTATATGTGTTAAACATGCTTGTATTTTCTTTAAACACCTTTAACTTGTTAACAATATTAACTATATGTGTTAAAAATGCTTGTATTATCTTTAAACACCTTTAAGTTGTTAACAATATTAACTATATGTATTAAACATTCTTGTATTATCATTAAACACCTTTAATTTATTAACAATATTAACTATGTGTTAAACATGCTTGTATTATCATTAAACACCTTTAACTTGTTAACAATATTAACTATATGTGTTAAACATGCTCGCATTATCTTTAAACACCTTTAACTTGTTAACAATATTAACTATATGTATTAAACATGCTTGTATTATCATTAAACACCTTTAATTTTTTAACAATATTAACTATATGTGTTAAACATGCTTGCATTATCATTAAACACCTTTAACTTGTTAACAAAAACATATAGTTCATAAATAAGTAAATATAAATTATATATATGAATGAGGTAGATCCCCACGACTTGATCAATTGAAAAGTAGCTCGCCTGCAGAAAAAGTGTGAGCACCCCTGGTTAAAACAATTTATTTTCCTGACTCAACACATAGACATAAGGTGACAATTCCCACCATTTTGTGCACTTCAAAATTAACACCCGCTCTATGGAGCTCTCCGTTGGCTGTCCCCAACCCGGATAAATGAGACGGCTGTGCCAGAAAAACATCTAGTGTAAATACTTAGCCAAACAAATCATGCATGCGAGTGGCTGTGGTGACCCCTGAAGGAGAACCCAGCTACATGTGTGAGCTTTTAAGTTATTAATACTGTATTTTCTATTTTCAAATTACAATGACAATAACTGTTGGACTGAATAACAATTACCAGCGCTTTGTGTAATTCAGGCATTTACGATCAAAACAAGAAAAGGAAAACGCAAAAATGATTTTTACCAAGACTGCAAGCCAAGTTAAGACCAGATGGTTTCATTCACGAGAAAAAGATTGTGTATGAAAACAGAATATATTATTCAGGAGGCTGAAACAGCTCCCCAAACGCCACTAACAGCAAAAAATGCAAACGTCAGAGATTTGAAAAACCAGTCACCAAAAATGTTATAGAAAAAAAGCATTTCATTAACTGCACAGTCGTAATTCAATGTCAAACAATGACACGTGTGTATAGCTCTCAGGTACACAATGCCATAAATCACAGTGTGGTTACATCAATATCAAAGTCAAGATATGTCAATTGCTCAATTTGAGGGAGGGTGGTCTGAAAAATAAACGGTGGAGCAGTACTAAGCAAGAGTAATCGGGGGAAAAGTAGTGGTTATGCTACGAGGGGGTTGTGTATCAGGTGTAATGTTTACTTACTCCGATAATGTGGGGAAACCGCTGCTCCCTCCTTCTCAGTACACTATATGCAGGCTAAACCGTGCCCCTTCCCCATTTACATCATCCAAAACAGACACCCCTGACCCACTCCCCCCCATCCCGACAACAAAAATTGCTTATGCATGGCTTGTTCAAAAACATCAGACAGAGAGACATTCAAGTCCAACCAACATTCAGTCCTACATATGGCAGCATGCTGCTGCAGAAATGAGTCATACACCACTGCTCCTCTGTGGACACCCCACCCCAACACAGCCAAGAAAGTATCTGCTCTGTTTAGGGAAATAGACTCCCTCTGCATTAAACACGTTTTGTCCGATCACCTATTATTGGCACCGCCTGTTGTGTGCGGGAAAGAAGGTAATGACCGAGAGGTGCTCGTTTGAGCAATGAACCCACACATCACAATGCCCCAAGCCTTCCTTCAAAAGGAGAACCATGAATATTTTACGCCATTGCAATATTTTCAGGGGATCTGGAGGTTGTCATCAAGCCCCCCGATCAGGATAACTAATGTTCCCTCCTGAAAAAGGTGTCTGCTCAGCCTTTTTATCTCGCTTTTCTTGCAGCTGCCCCACTTCCTTGTGCTGATGCTCCTTGCCACAGAACATTACGTGTTTACATAAGGTACAGTACAGTGGGCTGTGTCACATACATATACAGCAACAAAGCCAACATTAGCACATAGTTATCTGCACAAAAAATAACTTAAAAAATCATAAAAGTAGTGCAATCACATTACAAAATGTGTAAAGGAGTCAAATTGAATAGTACACAAGCGGTATTTAGTACATTTGCAATGTACATCTACAGTTTTGTGTAATGTTAGCTCCTGAGTCCCCTAGAAGATGATAACAATGTAACGCTGCAAATAGCCATCCTCTAAACCAGCATGCAACAAATAAAATATTTTCGACAGGGCATTCACAAAACAGCAGAGATGCTTTGAAACAGTCTGAGCACTTAACCAAACCTCAAGCCGTCTCTCTTACCTGTGCTTGACCCAAAAACGTTAATTACAAAATGAGCCTCTGTTGGGATTTAAGCATGTTGTTGCGCTCTATTGAGCAAATGGACAAACTGCAACTAAAGGGACACCAACGTGGATGAAAATGCAGAAACTGTAGTCCAAAGGTCAATGTGTTGTTTAAGACAAAAACAACAATATTGAGTACAGAATGTGTAAAACCAGTCTCCGATTATTTGTAAGATGCTTAAATCAGATCAACACAAAAAAACACACAGGAAGTTGTGTAAAAAGGTGTGTACCTGACGCTTGATAAAACTTGACGTTGTGTCCGAGGAGGTGCTGCCATCGGAGCGTTTGAAGCGGCTCTTACGTTTAGGCAACTTCCTGGGCAGCTATGTTAAAAAGACAAAAAAAAATCAACACATGAAAACACAGATCTCTTTTCCAATATCAGACATATATTGATTGCGTATAGTGACCCTCAGGCAGGTATTATTATCTTTAAACAGCGCAATTCGTAGTCTGCACTATAGTTTATGACTTAAGTACTAAGGTTATAGAGAAAATAATTGCCTCACAGCTTCTTCATGAAACACCTGATATGTCATGAAGCAAGAATAAGGGTACATTTTACTGTTTAATATCCCTTTAAAATCATGTTGATGGTACACTGGTGTGTAATGAGAAAAGTAAGGTCTCTATCGGTGTTATGGCAAGGCAACATTATCTACTTGTGTGGTCTATATTACTGGCGGACCAGTCAGGACACCCCGTCTGTTGTGTTAGCATAAATGCTAAGGTTACCATGAGGACTGCTATAGGTCATGTCTTTGTCACTTCAACTTCAGCTTAATGATCGTGGATGTTCAACCTTTTGGCTTCTAGGAATTGGAACTATTTACTTCACGGGTGTCAAAGAATACCGACTTATGCTTTAAACGGTACCGATTATGCAAAACCAACTTTTCTTACATGATTGTACCTGCTTTTGTGTATTTGGGATCCCCGTAAGTCACATAAATTTGAAATCAAACCATGGCGGCATTGCAGAGATATTGTAAAAGAAAATAATCTTGCCTTACTTCATACTTCCTCAAACGAACCGTTTGGAACTTATGACGTTTTCTGTCCTGTGATGTCTGTGAATATCTCCATTTATGGTAGAAATTATGGTTGTCCTGATACCCATATTTTGGTTCCGGTACCAAAATGTATTTAATTACTTTTCAAGAAAAACGGGCCACAAACAAATGTCATTATTAACTTCATTTTAACAGAAAATCTTGCAATACATAAAACATTTTTTCTTATTGCACTCAAAGAACCATTTTAGAAGATTAAAATAATTAAGTCATTAAACACACTGGGATTTTCTTATCGCACTCATATAAAATTGTAAATCGTTATTTATTACATATAGCCTGCCATAATCTAGGTTAGAATAGAATATAAAGCTTTATCGACATTGTATTAAATGCTTCATGGTTTATTCTTGGTCTGTGCTTTAAGAAAAACAAAATCATTACTAAATACTAAAAACAATGCAGCTAAAAGTACACTGCTAAGACATGTAGCAGGCAAAACACACATTGTTAACGATAAAACACAAATTGTAGGAATTTGCAACAAAATTCAGTCATTTCACTTGCATTAGTTTGCCCTACGTGGGCGGTTTTGATTGCGCTAATAATTGGCAACAAGCCAAGCAGCTGTGTGCGTGTCTATGTATCTGTGTGTGCACAACAGGGCAGCTGGTTAACGTTTCAATGATGTTTAAACTCCTTGCACAAATCTGGAGGATTGTTTTTCATGGGCTGTGAGGGGTCCGGTCTCCTGGCTGTAGAGTTTGGTTGCCTCTTGCATGGACTTGGGGGGGTTTAGGGGGCTGTGTCCGGGCCCTCTGCTCCTCCTACTTACAGCGCACACATACATATAGGACTTTGAGGGATTGTCCTGCAAGGAGGCATGGCGGGGGGATGAGGATGCTCTATGGGGCTCCAGTCCCCCTTCACTTGTCCCCTGCTCGTTCATCCCTCAATTTTAAATGTATTTTAGACACTTAGGGTTTGGTGGGCTGGGCATGGTAGGGACCTACCATAGCCTTGATGTCCCTCAATTTTAATCGCATTATTAGTCCCTACAAGCATGTGGCCGGACCTGTGGGAGTGATCAGCTGGTTCTCAGTGGACAGTGGGTTTCAGGGCTGCCCCACAGGCATCCGTCCGTCCCTGGGCACGTCTGTCTATGGCTTGTTGCTGGCCCTGCCGGGCGGCACAATTAACCCCAACTTTGGGGGTCCTGTCGCTGGCCGGCCTGACTGTGTGGGGCTGGTAGTAATCATGCTTCATCAAACATATATCAATGTTGTTCCTCTGAGGCAGGGGTCGGCAACCCAAAATGTTCAAAGAACCATATTAGACCAAAAATACAAAAAAACAAATCTGCCAGGATCCCCCCAAAATTAAAAGCCTTATACAAGTCTTATAATGAAGGAAACATACATTAGCTATATCAGATTGCAGGCTCTAAAGGTTGGTGCAGTATTTGGATTTGATCTTGTTCATGTTTGAGATTATCTGCTTGCACAGGTATTTGTTTTGTATTGTTTCAGCCACCTGCCTGGCACCACACCATGCTGAAAGAAACATGTGTCGCAGGCAGACGCATATCTTCATTGACAGAAATGTTGAAATTTTAATATTTATTCCATACATTTTTACAACATTGGACAACATTAGTAAAATGGAGGCTTCTCAGAGGGTGAGATAACGCCTGGAAATTACTGGCTTAGAATGGCCAAAGGTAAAGATGTGTGTGTCCATGTTCAAGGAAACAAGTCAAAAAAAGCTTGTAAGCACAAGTCAATAACATCAACAAAGCTCACTTATGTGCATTCACGCACAGCACTAAACTTGGTGGACTAAATTAGATTAAGAAGGAATGGCATAAAACACTTCTTTCTGTGGCAGCTTCGGAGAAAGTTACACATGTAAACCAGGGGTGCCCACACTTTTTCAGCAAGCGTGCTACTTATCAAATCACCAAGTCGAGGTGATCTACCCCATTGTGTATATATATATATATATATATATATATATATATATATATATATATATATATATATATACACACACACATTAGGGCTGTGAATCTTTGGGTGTCCCACGATTCGATTCAATATCGATTCTTGGGGTCATGATTCGATTCAAAATCTTTTTTTTTTTCTCAATTCAACATGATTCTCGATTCAAAAACGATTGTTCCCCAATTCAAAAGGATTCTCTATTCATTCAATACATAGGATTTCAGCAGGATCTACCCCAGTCTGCTGACATGCAAGCAGAGTAGTAGATTTTTGTAAAAAGCTTTTATAATTGTAAAGGACAATGTTTTATCAACTGATTGCAATAATATAAATTTGTTTTAACTATTAAAGGAACCAAAAATATGACTTATTTTATCTTTGTGAAAATATTGGACACAGTGTGTTGTCAAGCTTATGAGATGTGATGCAAGTGTAAGCCACTGTGACACTATTGTTCTTTTAAAAAAAATTTTTTTATAAATGCCTAATGATAATGTCAATGAGGGATTTTTAATCACTGCTATGTTGAAATTGTAACTAATATTGATACTGTTGTTGATAATATTAATTTTTGTTTCACTACTTTTGGTTTGTTCTGTGTCATGTTTGTGTCTCCTCTCAATTGCTCTGTTTATTGCAGTTCTGAGTGTTGCTGGGTCGGGTTTGGTTTTGGAATTGGATTGCATTGTTATGGTATTGCTGTGTATTGTTTTGTTGTATTGGTTAATTAAAAATAAATAAATAAATAAATAAAATGAAAAAAAAAAAAAAAAAAATCGATTAAAAAAAAAAAGAATAGATTCTGAATCGCACAACGTGAGAATCGCGATTCGAATTCGAATAGATTTTTTCCCACACCCCTAATATGGGGACGGTGTGGCACAGTTGGGAGAGTGGCTGTGCCAGCAACCTGAGGGTTCCTGGTTCAATCCCCACCTTCTACCATCCTAGTCACGTCCGTTGTGTCCTTGAGAAAGACACTTCACCCTTGCTCCTGATGGGTCCTGGTTAGCGCCTTGCACGGCAGCTCCCGCCATCAGTGTGTGAATGTGTGTGTGAATGGGTGAATGTGGAAATAGTGTCAAAGCGCTTTGAGTTCCTTAAAAAGGTAGAAAAGCGCTATACAAGTATAACCCATTTACTATATATATATATATATATTTATATATATATATATATGTATATATATAGTCGTGGTAAAAAGTTTGCATACACTTGTAAAGAACATAATGTCATGGCTGTCTTGAGTTTCCAATAATTTCTACAACTCTTATTTTATTGTGATAGAGTGATTGAAGCACATACTTGTTGGTCACAAAAAACATTCATGAAGTTTGGTTCTTCTATGAATTTATTATTATACTGAAAATGTGATCAAATTTGCTGGGTCAAAAGTATACATACAGCAATGTTAATATTTGGTTACATGTCCTTTGGCAAGTTTCACTGCAATAAATCGCTTTTGGTTGCCATCCACTAGCTTCTAGCAAGCTACTGGTTGAATTTTTGACCACTACTCGTGACAAAATTGGTGCAGTTCAGCTAAATTTGTTGGTTTTCTGACATGGACTTGTTTCTTCAGCATTGTCCACATGTTCTCAATGGGGTTTAAATCAGGAATTTGGGAAGGCCATTCTAAAACCTTAATTCTAGCCTGACTTAACCATTCCTTTACTATTTTTCACGTGTCTCTGGGGTCATTGTTCTGTTGGAACACCCAGCTGCACTCAAGACCCAATCTCCAGGCTGATGATTTTAGGTTGTCCTGAAGATTTTGGAGGTAATCCTCCTTTTTCATTGTCCCATTTACTCTCTGTAAAGCACCAGTTCCATTGGTAGCAAAACAGGCCCAGAGCATAATACTACCACCACCATGCTTGACGGGAGGCGTGGTGTTCCTGGGATTAAAGGCCTCACCTTTTCTCCTCCAAACATATTGATGGGTATTGTGGCCAAACAGCTCAATTTTTGTTTCATCTGACCACAGAACTTTCCTTCAGTCTTATCTTTGTCCATGTGATAAGCAGCAAATTTTAGACGAGCCTTAAGGTGTCGCTTCTGGAGAAAGGGCTTCCTTCTTGCATGGTAGCCTCTCAGTCCATGGCGGTGCAAAACACGCTTGACTGTGGACTCTGACACCTGTGTTCCAGCAGCTTCCAATTCATTGCAGACCTGCTTTTTGCTGGTTCTCAGTTGACTCTTGATCCTCCTGACCCTTTTCTCTCAGCAGAAGGTGATAGCTTGCGTTTTCTTCCTGATCGTGGCAGTGACTAAACTGTACCATGCACTTTATACTTACGAACAATTGTCTGCACAGTTGCTCTTGGGACATTAAGCTGCTTTGAAATGGCTCCAAGTGACTTTCCTTACTTGTTCAAGTCAATGATTTGTTTTTTCAGATCTGTACTAAGTTCCTTTGACTTTCCCATTGTCGCGTTTGTAACCAAGTCTCATGACTGCATCACATGAGCCCTATTTAAATGGGCTCAGAAAAGTCAACAGGTGTCGTCAATCATAATCACTCACATGAAGTTAAGAAGCCATTCCATGAAGCTAATTTGATTTGATTGTAACTTTTATACATCATTGATGTATAAAAGTTGATAATGTATATTGCTGTATGTATACTTTTGACCCAGCAGATTTGGTCACATTTTCAGTAGATCCATAATAAATTCATAAAAGAACCAAACTTCGTGAATGTTTTTTGTGACAAACAAGTATGTGCTCCAATCACTCTATCACAAAAAAATAAGAGTTGTAGAAATGATTGGAAACTCAAGACAGCCCTGACATTATGTCCTTCACAAGTGTATGTAAACTTTTGACCACAACTGTATATATGTATATGTATATATATATATATATATATATATATATATATATATATATATATATATATATATATATATATATATATATATATATATATGTATGTGTGGGAAAAAAAATCACAAGACTATTTCATCTCTACAGGCCTGTTTCATGAGGGGGGGTACCCTCAATCATCAGGAGATTTTAATGGGAGCATTCGCATACCATGGTTTATATAGGGCACAGAGTGGGTGGGTACAGGCTGGCCTAGGGGCGTGGTGATTGGCTCATGTGTTACCTAGGAGGTGTTTCCGTCTATGGCGGCATGTTGTTACAATTTCGCTGCGCTTGTTGAGGGATGACAGGTCTGGACGGTAAATAATAAACAGTTTCTCTTTCAAGCATAGGTTGCATCTTTTATTACCACTATTGTAAGGTGTGCTGGATGCAAGAATTTGCCATGTTATTGAATATTCAACATTATTGTCTTTGAGGTCCCAAATGTGTTTGCTGAGTTCTGTGGTATTTCGCAGGTTTTTGTTCCTGAAAGAAGCCTTGTGATTGTTCCATCTGGTTTTGAATTCTCCCTCGGTTAATCCTACATATGTGTCGGATGTGTTAATGTCCTTGCGTATTACCTTAGATTGGTAGACAACTGATGTTTGTAAGCACCCCCCGTTGAGAGGGCAATCAGGTTTCTTTCGACAGTTACATCCTTTGTTGGTTTTGGAGTCGCTCTGTCTGGGGGCCGACGGCTCATTTGCAATTGTTTTGTTGTGGTTTGAGATGATTTGTCGTATATTGTTCATGCATATATATATATATATATATATATATATATATATATATATATATATATATATATATATATATATATATACACACACACACACAGTTGAAAGGGAGTGGGAAGAAGATCATTTATTTAATCCCACCCCCAGTTTTCCATTCAGTGATTATTCACATGAGTTTCACTCCTACTTTGTTCAAGGATTATAATACAGATGTTGTATCACAGTGGCATTACCACAGGTAACAATAATTATTACACTGTAACAATAATTTGTATCAACAATGTAAGAATAATTAATATACCAAAAATG
>NC_084548.2:30257500-30307500 GCF_033978685.3 Nerophis lumbriciformis | reverse complement strand
GACTGGTTGGGCAAACTCCCATGCACCCTCAAGGACCCTGCCGAGAGTATAGAGCTGGTCCACAGTTCCACGACCAGGACGAAAACCACACTGTTCCTCCTGAATCCGACGTTCGACTATCTGGCGTAGCCTCCTCTCCAGTACACCTGAATAGACCTTACCGGGAAGGCTGAGGAGTGTGATCCCACGATAGTTAGAACACACCCTCCGGTTCCCCTTCTTAAAGAGAGGAACCACCACCCCGGTCTGCCAATCCAGTGGTACCGCCCCCGATGTCCACGCGATGCTGCAGAGTCTTGTCAACCAAGATAGCCCCACAGCATCCAGAGCCTTAAGGAACTCCGGGCGGATCTCATCTACCCCTGGGGCCTTGCCACCGAGGAGCTTTTTAACTACCTCAGCAACCTCAGCCCCAGAAATAGGAGAGCCCACCACAGACTCCCCAGGCACTGCTTCCTCATAGGAAGACGTGTTGGTGGGATTGAGGAGGTCTTCGAAGTATTCCCTCCACCGATCCACAACATCCGCAGTCGAGGTGAGCAGAACACCATCCTCGCCATACACGGTGTTGATAGTGCACTGCTTCCCCTTCCTGAGGCGGCGGATGGTGGTCCAGAATTGCTTCGAAGCCGTCCGGAAGTCGTTTTCTATGGCCTCACCGAACTCCTCCCATGTCCGAGTTTTTGCCTCTGCGACCGCTGAAGCCGCACACCGCTTGGCCTGTCGGTACCTGTCCGCTGCCTCAGGAGTCCTATGAGCCAAAAGAACCCGATAGGACTCCTTCTTCAGCTTGACGGCATCCCTCACCGCCGGTGTCCACCAACGGGTTCTAGGATTACCGCCACGACAAGCACCAACTACCTTGCGGCCACAGCTCCAATCAGCCGCCTCGACAATAGAGGCGCGGAACATGGTCCATTCGGACTCAATGTCCAGCACCTCCCTCGTGACATGTTCAAAGTTCTTCCGGAGGTGGGAATTGAAACTCTCTCTGATAGGAGACTCTGCCAGACGTTCCCAGCAAACCCTCACAATGCGTTTGGGCCTGCCAGGTCTGTCCGGCATCCTCCCCCACCATCGCAGCCAACTCACCACCAGGTGGTGATCGGTAGAAAGCTCCGCCCCTCTCTTTACCCGAGTGTCCAAAACATGAGGCTGCAAATCCGATGACACAACTACTGACATATGCAGTAACATACAGTATTGTGTCATTTATCATTCTATTATTGTGTCAGAATTATTAAGGAGAAGTGGTAGAAAATGAGTTATTAATGTACTTGTTCATTTACTACTCTTAATATCTGCTTAATTTCTGTTTCAACGTGTTCTATCTACACTTCTGTTAAAATGTAATAATCACTTATTCTTCTGTTGTTTGATACTTTACATTAGTTTTGGATGATACCACAAATTTGGGCATCAATCCGATACCAAGTAGTTATAGGATCCTACATTGGTCATATTCAAAGTCCTCACGTGTCCAGGGACATATTTCCTGAGTTTATGAACATAATATAAATTAAAAAAAACAAAAGAAGATGTTGTGATGTTAAAAAATATCGATGTAATCATAGTAGTATCGATTACATACGCTATTGTACATGGTAGCATTACAGTGGATGTTAGGTATCGATCCACCAATGGCGTTTGTTTATATTGTAGCGTCCCGGAAGAGTTGGTGCTGCAGGGAATTTGTTCTGTAGTGTTTATGTTGTGTTGTGGTGCAAATATTCTTTCAAAATGTGTTTGTCATGTGTGGTTTCACTATATGGCACATGTTTATGACAGTGTTGGCGTTTTTCATACTGCCACCCTGGGTGTGACATGTATGGCTGTTGACTAAGTATGCTCTTCATTCGCTCGTGTGCAATGTGATCAAAGTCAAGGTGATTGTGATGTTAGTTCATTGGGGGGCACAATGTAAACCTGATTAGGCTTTGTTGATTATAGACCAGTGGTTCTTAATCTGGGTTTGATCGAACCCTAGGGGTTTGGTGAGTTGGGCTCAGGGGTTCGGCGGAGGTCAAGACACACCCGACTCATCGTGTAAATAAAAACTCCTCCCTATCGGCGTATTACGGATACGACAACAGCAGAAGTCAGACTGATTTGCAGGTGTGTAATTTGTTGTGAGTTTATGCACTGTGTTGGTTTTGTTCTTTGAACAAGGTGATGTTCATGCACGGTTCATTTTGTGCACCAGTAAAAAAACATGGTAACACTTTAGTATGGGGAACATATTCACCATTAATTAGTTGCTTATTAACATGCAAATTAGTAACATATTGGCTCTTAACTAGTCATTATTAAGTACTTATTAATGCCTTATTCGGCATGGCCTTATTATAACCCTAACTCTCTAACCCTGGCCCTAACCCTCTAACCCTAACCCTAACCCTGACCAAATAACTCTAAATTAAGAATTTGTTACTTAGAATATGTTCCCCATACTAAAGTGTTACCAAAAACATATAACTTTGTCTTGAATCTGAAAAAAAAAAAAACATTTTATTTTTCACTAAAGAAGGGCTCGGTGAATGAGCATATGAAACTGGTGGGGTTCGGTACCTCCAACAAATGGTTAAGAACCACTGTTATAGACTCTATGACCTGTCACTTTTCTATTATGTAAAACAGACCAAACTCGCCACATAATTAACAACAAGATTGAGTTATCAAAAATTATGTTCAAGATTAAAAGGTGCCATCAATCCCACGTGGGTGCCCACGGGATCGGCGCCTATGGCCGTGAATGTTAACCAAGTGATGAAAGTGACATTGTAGTGAAGATTGATGATCAGTAATTTTTAGATACATTTTTTTTTTAATACCTCCCTGATCGAGTGACACACCCTCACCCCTGATGTAAACAACCTGCTGCGTCACAGTCCACACAACTACAGTGTGTTCATGGACCGCAGAAATTAGTAGGACAAAACTGCGCACACCAAATACTCTCATCAGTATAAACACAAACATATTAAACGGTGAGCTTTCTAACAATTGGGAAGGTTTGTGTCACGTTTGTCCTACAGAAATCGTGTTGAAACAAAAAACATTTTCCATTTTTATACATTTTTGAAAAATCTACTAGCCACTAGGGCTGCACCAGAGAACCGCTTGCGGCTGTAGAGCCGCGGGTTGCCATTTTTCTGCTTTCTTTTGTAATCCAAGTAATTACATATATGTATTGTTGTATTTGAAACAATTGTATTGAGGTTATTGTTATTGTAAAATAAGTTGATATTATCATTCATTATCAATATTGCTATTTCTATTGGTTTTTTTCTAAGCTCCATTTGTAGTGTAATAATGTTCATTGTCATTTCTGTTTTATTCATATATACTTCACTAACTGCTTCTTTGCTATCACTTTTCGTATCATATTTGTACATATCGTATTTGCTGATGTTTTTCTGTTGTTGTTGTTGTTGTCTCTCTGTCTTGTCCCTGCAATTCCCCCCGCTGTCTTCCTTTTTTTTCTTCTTTCTATCCCCTCCTGCTCCGGTCCGGCTGCGCCAAACATTCAATAAATCAATTTTAAAAAGTCAAATACAAATAAGGCAACAAGAGAAGGATCCCACACTTCTCTTTTGTAAAGTAAATGTGTACAGCAAATATGGGCATCTACATCAACAATATGATTTGCCTGAGAGGTTGGACAGGACAAAAAAAAAAAAAAGAGCCCCGGCTCTGTACGTCACCGCCGCACGGCAGCATGCGAAGGGGGAAAAAATGTACCGGTATTTTTCAAAGGCAGTATAGTATCGTTTTTAATTCATTAGTAGAAATTTACTCGAGGATCTTTGCGCGAATCCGCCATTTTTAATTTATGCACCAGTGTTTGTAGTCTGCATGTTCGACCCGAAGGAAAAACATTTTTTATTGGTTGTATTAACCAATACAGGTCACTACACACACCTCCAGTCTAATCCAAAGAACTAAATAGCAGAGGTGTGGACTCGAGTCACATGACTTGGACTCGAGTCAGACTCGAGTCATGAATTTGATGACTTTAGACTCGACTTGACAAAATGTAAAAAGACTTGCAACTCGACTTAGACTTTAACATCAATGACTTGTGACTTCACTTGGACTTGAGCCTTTTGAATTGACATGACTTGACATGACTTGCTACTTTCCCCAAAACCCAAAGATGAAAAAGTTATTCGGGAGCGCTCCGTATTTTTCATTGTGTACTTGTCTATCAGCGTTGCGTGTGTCAGCTGGTGTGGTCTCAGTACAACAGCCAATCAAATTAGATCTACTTTGTTTTCATCACACAGCATTCATCCAATCAAATTGCAGGACAACCAACGAAGAAGACATGTCCAAACCACATGCCAGTGAACAAAAAATGATACCTAAAATAATTTTGTTTGGGTATAAAAATTACGAGGTGGTCAACACAAAACGGTTTGCAGTATGCAACACATGCGGTTCGAAAATTACTGATGGAGAGGCAACAACTTCCAACTTGGTCCGGCATTTGAAGTTGCACAAAGGTACGGTAAGTTTTGAATGTAAGATAACGTTTATTGGCTAAGTAACGTGACTTTTATTTGCTGTGTAGTTAAATCAGTGAGGCTGTAAACTCACTGCTAACGTTATAACGTTATTGCAAACACGGGAATCTGTTGCAGTTCACTACCTTATTCATACTTTTTGTTCAGTGATTTTTTTTAAGCGGGGTTACGTTAGTCAATATATCACACGTAACGTTAGACGGCGGTCAGCAGCACCGCGTATTTTAGCCACCTAAAAAAAGACAAAAATAGTCAAATAAAGGTCAGTTAAAATGTATACTATATTATGAATATGTGTACCGTTTTAGCTAGCTTTCTGACATACTGTTGGTTGTTTACCTCAGTGGTCCCCAACCACCGGGCCGCGGCCCGGTACTGGTCCGTGGATCGATTGGTATCGGGCCGCACAAGAAATAATTTTTTTTTTTTCTTTTTTTAATTAAATCAACATAAAAAACACAAGATACACTTACAAGTAGTGCACCAACCCAAAACAACTCTCTCCCCCCTTTTGTTCTGGGCATTGAACATGAAGACTCTTCCTTCACTGTTCCGAGTGGCCATGAGAGTCTTGGCAGTGCCTGCCTCCAGTGCTCCAGTGGAGCGAGTTTTCAGCCATGGTGGCATCATACTACGCCCCCATCGTGCACAAATGACTGACAGACTCTTGGCTAATTTGGTCTTTTGCAAATGCAATGCAGCATAGGGCCCTGACATATAAAAAGTACAACTTTTTTGTTATGTTCACGTATATGTCATGTTTTTTCAATGTTAACACTTTTGTACAAATAAGTACATTTGCACTTTATTTTTCAATGTGTTTGTTCTGTAAAGGAATGAGTTAATGTTTAAAATGACTGGTTAATAGTGCTATTATAAAGTGCAATGTCAGCACAATTTTCTTTCCTGCAATTTAAAATGCATGTGTTTTAATAAATAAATACAGCGTTTGAAAAGCATACACAATCTGTGTTAATATATTAGTCTGTGGTTAAAAGGACTTGAAAGGACTCGAAACTCAAAATGCAGGACTTAGGACTTGACTTGAGACTCTCCAGTCTTGACTTTGGACTTGACTCGGGGCTTGCCTGTCTTGACTCGGACTTGAGGGCAAAGACTTGAGACTTACTTGTGACTTGCAAAACAATGACTTGGTCCCACCTCTGCTAAATAGTGCCTGGCTAACTTTTTCGTTTTGCGGCAATGTGACTTCAACTGGGAAGAAGTAGCTTTTCGAGTGCGGCAAACACTTCAAAGAGTCCTGCTTCACAAACCTGCGGCAATATAAAGATGTATTCTTTTTAAAGTTACTTTTAAGGGCGCAGTCGGTAACTACTATTTATGGCAATGGAGAAGACCCTGAAACGTAAAGTAATATCAGTAGATTGTCAATTTGAATGATACGCAAGCAATGTTAATTCAATTTGTAGTGTAGTTTAGTCCGAGTCCATGGTTCTCGCCCGGAAAATGGTGGCATGCCATCTCCGGGTTGGGGAGGAGACCCTGCCCCAAGTGGAGGAGTTCAAGTACCTCGGAGTCTTGTTCACGAGTGAGGGAAGAGTGGATCGTGAGATCGAAAGGTGCGGCGTCTTCAGTAATGCGGACGCTGTATCGATCCGTTGTGGTGAAGAAGGAGCTGAGCCGGAAGGCAAAGCTCTCAATTTACCGGTCGATCTACGTTCCCATCCTCACCTATGGTCATGAGCTTTGGGTTATGACCGAAAGGACAAGATTATTATCATTATCTGTCTTGCCTCTTGGTGAGGGCGGTCGCATTTTTCTCCGCTCCCTCCTTCCCTGCTTGCTTTCTTCGTGTCCTTGTCCTGTCTGAACTTTTTTGAAGCCTCTTTCTTTGCGCTGTCCTCAAATCTAAACATCAAACATGGATATGATCAGCTGGACTCTCGACGCAATTGACAAAGTCTTTTCGACAAGGAAAAGAGGTTCGGGGGAGCCTGGCTGCCCTGATGGAACCATTGCTGCGGGGTACGTGAGAGACTCCTGGGATAAATGGAGAATCATGTGCCTCTCAGTCCTTTCCATCAAGGACGTGGAAGACATCTACCTATTTGGAACCGTGATCGCGGGGCACCCGCTGATTGGGCTGGGCATTGCTCTGGTGTATCGTCAAATTCGGAAAACGATGGCAGCCACTCAAGGAGCCCAACAGCTGTTCATCGCAATGGAAGGATTGGGTTGGGCTGTGGGAACACAGACTGTGGCGATTTCTGATTTGAATCGCAAAATGGATCTCATCATGGAGAAGCTTGCTGAGAAGGAAGAATTAAATTGAATTTGAGAGAACAGCACGGACACGGAGCAGGAATGTCATTGTTTTGACTGCTCGAAGAAAACAACATCTTAATCTACGATATGACTCCCTCGAATGGCCTTGACGCTATCAGAAACAGGCTGTTCTGAAAAACTCCCCAGAGGACTCAACGATGGACGCTTTTCACCTTCCTTTTTTTCAATAACACCTGGTGTCAAACTTTGAGATTGGCCCCAGTCCACAAAAACATTTCAACATCTCACCCAAGTTAATTGGGCATACATGCACGCACCCACCCCTTCCCCAATCAACGCCTTCACCACTGCTTAATTCCTCCGGGGTTGTGGACGGCTGAGTAGCGCTTTATAGCGGCAGCCGGCCTCCAGGGCCCCAAATCCCCCCCCCCCCCCCCCCCCCCCCCTCTGTTTCGAGTTGTTGTGATTACATGTATCATGTTTATGTGTGCTATGCTATGTGAGGTTTTTTCCTTGGAATCAGTCTGAACCCCTCCCGAGGGTCCAGCCTTAGACTGATACTTTTTTTACTCTTCCCCATTTCCCAATGTCACCTTTTTCCCACCTTTTTTAAGGAGCGCTGTAAGTGGCTGATCCGTTGGCGGTCCCGTCTTGTCCCCTTGTAATGTATGTCTGCTCTTAGTGGGACTGTGCCGAAAATGAAATTTCAGTTCTTATGTGTCTTGTACATGTTAAAGAATGGACAATAATAAAGCATCTTGAATCTTGAAGATCACAGGCACAAGCGGCCGAAATGAGTTTCCTCCGCCGGGTGGCGGGGCTCTCCCTTAGAGATAGGGTGAGACGCTCTGCCATCCGGGGGAGCTCAAAGTAAAGCCGCTGCTCCTCCACATCGAGAGGAGCCAGATGAGGTGGTTCGGGCATCTGGTCAGGATGCCACCCGAACGCCTCCCTAGGAAGGTGTATAGGGCACGTCCAACCGGTAGGAGGCCACGGGGAAGACCCAGGACACGTTGGGAAGACTATGTCTCCCGGCTGGCCTGGGAACGCTTCGGGATCCCCCGGGAAGAGCTGGACGAAGTGGCTGGGGAGAGGAAAGTCTGGGCTTCCCTGCTTAGGCTGCTGCCCCCGCGGCCCGACCTCGGATAAGCGGAAGAAGATGGATGGATGGATTTATAGCTTAGCCTTCTAATGTAGGACAACTTCCGGGAATATAATGAATGATTTTCGTGAAAACTACTTATAAGGATAAGATTAATGGGGCAACAGACATAATACAAACCATTGAGATGCATTCATTTCAAGCTGTTCTTTTAAAGTTTCTTCTTCGGTTCGTTTTTGCTTCGAGTCTGACTCTGGCTCGTACATACAGTATATGGTTGAATGCTAAAGTAAGTCGCTGTTGCCATTCATGTTGCAGCTCAAAAGTTGACTATACTTAGAATAAGATATTTTTACTTCTCAAACAAATATGGCCACCGGAGCAGGGACGAAGGTTCAGTCAGCGTGAGGGAGCGAGGTTAAGAGGGATTAATTTGCATCTTAACAACTCCCTCTGCCTCTCAAAATGCCTTGTTTCCAGAGGCAACCAAAGTGTGGCTTGAAGTAGGGCTGGGCGATATATCGATGTACTCGATATATCGCGGGTTTGTCTCTATGTGATATAGAAAATGACTATATTGTGATATTCGAGTATACATTCTCACGCAGTTGCTTTTAGCTGCGGGCATTACACTGCGTGCGTTTCCCACTCTTTCTTGTCTCTCCTTCTCACAGAGACTTAAACAAGCGCACCTTCTTACATACGTCACGCGTGCAACGTCACACGCTCCGGCGGAGCAGACAGGTAGTGACATGGTAACGTTAGCTGTGATGCTAACGGTGAGGTGCGGGTGGTAATACGAGAGAGAGAAGGTGCAAATCTGGTAACAAATGGAGAAAGAATTAATTACCACGAAAAACAGCACGGGATCCATCGTCTGGCGGTGGTTTGGCTTCAAGCGGCAATATGTTCAACATTTATGCGGCAAAAGCGTTGCTACAAAAAGTAGCAGCACTGCTAATGTAGCATTTGAAAAGTCACCCGCTAGAGAATGAAGAGTGCTTGAAACTCTGCATGTCAACATCTCCGTTCGGTGCCACACCAACAAAATGCCGAAGCAACTATTTCCAGATCAACACCGTATGAAAAAAAAAGTCAACAACAGAAGGAGATAAGGTCCGCAGGAACCTACTATGCAGCTCATTTTTATTTCACAGTTATTTAAATATCTTGTGTGACATCATGCACAAAGTGCACTTTATTTGTTTTAAACTATTGTAGTCGCATTCTGTACAAAAAGTACACTTTAATTTAGTGTTGTTTTGATATGTCATCTTAGTGACATTATGCACAAAAGTGCACTTATAGCTTGTTTTAAAATGTCTGACAATCTTGCACTTTCTGTTTTGAAATGACATGAATGTCTGTGCCACTGCTTGATAACTGTTTAATAAATACAGTTTTGGTAAATTGACTTAGTTGTGATAGAGGAAATCACAACTAAGTCAATTTACCAAAACTGTATTTTGCTGTGAAAACATACCTTCAAGCTAGGGCTGGGCGATATGGCCTTTTATTAATATCTCGATATTTTTCGGCCATGTCACGATACACGATATATATCTCGATATTTTGACTTAGCCTTGAATTAACACTTAATGCATATAATCACAGCAGTATGATGATTGTATGTGTCTACATTAAAACATTATTGTTCATACTGCATTAATATATGCTCATTTTAAATGAGCATATATAAAATATCGAGACATGGCCTAAAAATATCGAGATATTAATAAAAGGCCATATCGCCCAGCCCTAGCTTGAAGATATGTTTCCACAGCAAAATCTATGCAAAATTTTGACCAAACAACCATCATTACATGTTATGTAGACCAAAAAGAACTCTTTTAAACATAGGAAAAAAATCATACCGTATTTTTCGTAGTATAAGGCGCTCCAGAGTATAAGTCGCATTTTTTGGGGACATTTATTTGATAAAACCCAACACCAAGAATAGACATTTGAAACGCAATTTAAAATAAATAAAGAATAGTGACCAACAGGCTGAATAAGTGTACGTTATATGACGCATAATTAACCAACTGAGAACGTGCCTGGTATGTTAACGTAACATATTATGGTAAGAGTCATTCAAATAACTATAACATATAGAACATGCTATACGTTTACCAAAAAATCTGTCACTCCTAATCGCTAAATCCGATGAAATCTTATACGTCTAGTCTCTTACGTTAATGAGCTAAATAATATTATTTGATATTTTACGGTAATGTGTTAATAATTTCACACATAAGTCGCTCCGGAGTATAAGTCGCACCCCCGGCCAAACTATGAAAAAAACTGCGACTTATAGTCCGAAAAATACGGTAATAGGTCCCCTTTAAAGTCAGGTTGACATTACTAGGGACTTAACGATAAATGGTATTATTGATAACCGCGGTAAAACTCTCGACAGTCTGTATTAGGACACCACAGCGCTCGCTGCAACATTCTTATCAGTAATGCATAGGAAACACAAAACATGCAAGATAGTGGGCTTTCTAAAAATGGATCTATGTATTTTAGTTATTTAATAAAAACATCTAAAGTTTTTCAGTTTGTCTATGTTTCGAGAACATTCAACAATACCGCGATACTAATGATAATGATGTGATATAATGATATTGTTGGTCTTAATATCGTTACATCCCTACCCGCAACATGGTTTCTGCACGGCTGCTGTAATAGAATGCACATGAGAGCGGTGGCGTGTGGGTGCCGTTATCAGAGTTATTTTCTTGTAATTTGTATTAATGCACATGTAAAAGTGCAATTTTAATGTTGATGATGTGCATTTATACGGGAAAAAAAATAAAGGGTATCGCAAGCAGAAAACATTTTTATTTCAACAATTGCCCCTATATTACACATTCATGCTATAAAGCAGGGGTAGGGAACCTATGGCTCTAGAGCCAGATGTGGCTCTTTTGATGACTGCATCTGGCTCTCAGATAAATCCTAGCTGACATTGCTTAACACGATAAGTAACAAATAATTCCGCTGGTAATAACAGTGTTAAAAATAACGTTCAAAATATAAAACATTCTCATGCATTTTTAATCCATCCATCCATGTTCTAGCGCACCTGTTCAAGAAGTCGCATTAATGGTAAGAAATATTTTATTTATTATTGGTTAGCTTCAGAATAATGTTATTAAAAAGAATAAGAGACTTATTATATTCTAAAAATGTTAGTCTTACTTAAAAATGTACGCATTTAGTTGTATTCAGTGTTAAAAAATATTATATGGCTCTCACGGAAATACATTTTAAAATATTTGGCTTTCGTGGCTCTCTCAGCCAAAAAGGTTCCCGACCCCTGCTATAAAGTGTGTTTTATCCGATTACTCGATTAATCGAACTCGATAACTTGAATCATTGATGGCTGCAACCCTAGTCTAAATTACATCCCCAGGGCTATTTTCTGTTAATCTTGTTTTTTGTCAACATTGAATATTCTGAAATTAATATTAATTCATTCAAAGTAAGATAGATGTTTAGATACTACACCAAGATAATATGTTGACATTCAGATAATTAGCATAGACTGACTTACATCAGATTGGGTTTTAGCATGTTTAATGCATAAAACATTGACTGCCATTCTTCTGTATGCCGCCACTGATGGAAGGAGTTTGGCTGGATCAGGACTAGAGATGTCGATAATATCGGCAGGCCGATATTATCGGCCGATAAATGCGTTAAAATGTAATATCGGAAATTATCGGTATCGCTTTTTTTATTATCAGTATCTTTTTTTTAATTATTATTATTATTATTTTTATAAAATCAACACAAAAAACACAAGATATACTTACAATTAGTGCACCAACCCAAACCAACCCAACTCATTCACACTCATTCACACAAAAGGGTTGTTTCTTTCTGTTATTAATAGGTTCCTACATTATATATCAATATATATCAATACAGTCTGCAAGGGATACAGTCCGTAAGCACACATGATTGTGCATGCTGCTGGTCCACTAATAGTACTAACCTTTAACAGTTAATTTTACTAATTTTCATTAATTACTAGTTTCAATGTAACTGTTTTTATATTGTTTTACTTTCTTTTTTATTCAAGAAAATGTTTTTAATTTATTCATCTTATTTTATTTTATTTTTTATTTTTTTAAAGTACATTATCTTCACCATACCTGGTTGTCCAAATTAGGCATGATAATGTGTTAATTCCACTACTGTATATATCGGTTGATATCGGTATCGGTTGGTATCGGTAATTAAAGAGTTGGACAATATCGGAATATCGGATATCGGCAAAAAGCCATTATCGGACATCCCTAAACAGGACATGTTATCCTCTGAGCAAAATAACATATTTTGGTGGAAAGTATCTGCAGTGCATTTGAATTGCAGTGTTTTTTCTTCCGAATCAGAAAGTACCGTATTAGGGATGTAGCCGGTGTGATGCAGTTGACAGTTAGGCCTCATAAACACACAGCAATAAAGATTTTAAATATTACAGGCCCAGTGTATGGGCTACAGGTGAAGTAGATCACAACAGTGGTTTTATGCTTCTTTAAAATACACTCAAGTGTGACCAAAACATGAAGAACCACTAGTAAATAGCCAACACAATTCATAAGCATGGGGAACTGCACCAATGTGATATTTGTGGTTATAAAAGCCCCCACACTGCTGATTTGAACCGATTCGGCATCAAGAGCAGACATTTCTATGAAAAAAGTAGCTTCCTGCCAAAATGCGACGCCTTAATTTCACAACAATCATTTCATAGCCATCAAAGCTCCAAAAGCACATACCTGGAAATAGTGGGACTGGGGGCCGCTCTCCAGGGCGGATAGCGAGTCTACGGGCGCAGTGGACATTGTGACGGCGGCCACAGAGCGGGGGCGCGGGCAGGACGCGGGATGCACGCGGACATGGGTCAGTGGCGGAAGCAGCAGGCGACAGCAAACACATCGAAATGCGGCCAAGTCGGCGAGGAAACGGTGCCTCGGAGCGACAACACAATGGCCAGGCGATCGATATCACAGCCGTGTACAAGAAGGTGTAACAGAAGCGAGTGAGGAGGAGAGAGGGAGGAATAATGACGCGCCTTCGATACTGAAGCTCCAGCTTCCCACTGCGATCAGCCTGTACTAAGTGAGTCTGTGCCAGGGGTGTACACACTCTACGACAACACAACATACCTTCACGCCTTGATAAATATTTCTTTTTATCTCACATTTGGGGTTTATACTGTGATAAATTATATTTTCTATTGTACATTTTGGTTTTACACGGTGATAAATCACATTTGTATTTCGCATGTTGGTAGGTAGTCATTCTAAATAGCTCAGGTGTTCGCATAGGGGCGCTCAAAGTGCGCAGCCCGGAGGCCATTTTTCCACAACTGACAGCAGGGATATTCAACTAAATTGTATTGGGGGCCACATTGTTTAGTCCGAGGTTTATTTGTCGTGTTTTCCAATTATGTCACTCTTATTATATTGTGGTATTTTCCTGTTATTCATTTCCTGGTTGCCAGTCTGGTGAAGGGCAGTACCAGGAGGCACACCTGTTTCAGATCTGCAATTAGGCCTACTTATGCCAGCTGTGTGCTGGTAGTAGTCAGTGCGTGTATCAGAATCAGAATAGTTTTATTGCCATTGTTTGAGAACGGGTTCACAAACTAGGAATTTTTCTTGGTGCAATCGTGCAACATAAAACATAACACAGATTTGGTAATAACAAGACCTGTAACTGAGCTATCAGATCTTGTTATAGACTTAGAAGGAATTTAAAGGAGCTACTGTTAGGAGTTATTGTTCATGTACCTGATGGCCGAGGGAAAAAAACTGTTCAGGTGGCAGGAGGCGTGGGTCTGGATGGACCGTAGTCTCCTGAGGGGAGAATAGTTTGTGTCCAGGGTGCAGTGTGCAGTCAGGGGAGGCAGGTGAGGCAGGGCCTCACGTGCCATCATGGAAAGAAAAAAAATGTAAAAAGAAAAAAAAATTATTAAATTGTTATATGTATCCAGTGATTATAGTTTAAAGTTATTTTCCATTTTAACTTCACCAGTTTTAGATTATTTTTATTCAAAATAGCTGAATTTTCACATTTGCCGTTCAAATACTGAGAAGAGACTTGCGGTGAGTCAGCAGCCAGTTGAGGCACGTCACTGAGTTGAGCCTCACCATGGATTGCGCTATGACTCGGCTAACTGCTGGCCTGCTGTGCAGTGAGACCGTATTGCTATATGAATTATAGTATACATTTCCATTGTTTAGGGCAGCACGGTGGAAGAGGGGTTAGTGCATCTGCCTCACAATACGAAGGTCCTGAGTAGTCTTGGGTTCAATCCCGGGCTCGGGATCTTTCTGTGTGGAGTTTGCATGTCCTCCTCGTGACTGCGTGGGTTTCCTCCGGGTACTCCGGCTTCCTCCCACCTCCAAGGACATGCACCTGGGGATAGGTTGATTGGCAACACTAAATTGGCCCTAGTGTGTGGATGTGAGTGTGAATGTTGTCTGTCTGTCTGTGTTGGCCCTGCGATGAGGTGGCGACTTGTCCAAGGTGTACCCCGCCTTCCGCCCGATTGTAGCTGAGATAGGCTCCAGCGCCCCCCGCGAACCCAAAGGGAATAAGCGGTAGAAAATGGATGGATGGATTTCTATAGTTTAGCTAGTTGAGGTATATAATGTACAGTGTATTTTGTCAACAACTGTATGTGTGTAACGTATTTCTTGTGCTGAGCAATCATAAAACGGCTGCGAAGACGCACTGGCTGAGGCTCACAGTAATCCTGCCTCCTGGTGGTAGAGGGCGCTAGTGATCCCAGAGATCATTCATGCGACTTCTCGGCTGCAGAATAAGTGACAACAAGCAGCAACAGTTAGCAGCGATCGTTTATTTTTTCCTCTCGCCTGGACTTTTAACATGGAGGATTACTTATCTAAAATAAAACAATTTTCTAAACTGGACTTTCAATCGAAGCAGGAGGTAATAATTAAAGGAATATCTCCATCGAGACAGAGAGACTTTAAAAACTGAAGAAAGATAAGGAAGACTTCTATAAACAAGTTATCGATGCTTTTGTTCAAAAGGAGCGGCGCATGGACTTCATTTATAAGTAAAGGTAAGACCATAATAAAGTTTTTTTTATTAAATGTGCTTTTTTGTGTGCTACAGTTTTTATGTGTAAAGTTAAAGTTAAGTTAAAGTACCAATGATTGTCACACACACACTAGGTGTGGTGAAATTTGCCCTCTGCATTTGACCCATCCCCTTGATCACCCCCTGGGAGGTGAGGGGAGCAGTGGGCAGCAGCGGCGCCACGCCCGGTAATCATTTTTGGTGATTTAACCCCCAATTCCAACCCTTGATGCTGAGTGCCAAGCAAGGAATAATGCTGGTATGAGCTTTTAAGCATAACCCGTTAACTGCTGCCAATCAAATGGTGAAAAAGATACTCTTTAGGGTTCATATGTTTGTAAATCTGACTGTGATGAAGTCAGTGCCTCACCAGCCATGAACCTCACCGCACGTCACTGCTCGGCAGAAAAGTGAAGCCGTTGATGTTGTTAGCGTCAAGCAGCGGCTCTAAGGTGTTTTTTTTCCACGTACCTTGCTCCAACCAGAGCTGTGTCAGCCTTTATTGTAGATCACTTGTGTGGTCAGAAGCATTTAAAGTATGTCCAACTCTTGCTAGGCAACAGCTTTGAGTTAGCATTTAGCTTTTCGGCACCTTCGTTTTGCTTACTTTAGTGAATCTGTGCCTCCCACCGGGCAGAACTGAAGTCGAATATGTTAACAAGCTGTCCTATAGCTGAGATCATTATCAGTAGTCAACAAATTACAGTTTTTAGTCAAAACTGTAGTGTCGGGAGCGGAGCTCTTCTAGTTTACTTTCTCTCTCGGAAACAGGAAGTGACAAATAACGCCAACATTTAAGTTATGACCTAAATTTGAGGTGCAAGGACACTTACACATTTATTTTGAGTATGTGTAGGGTAACGAATGGCCAATTAAGAGGAAAAAGAGACTATATGTTTGGTATGTTGTTTATTTTAAACTGCAGATGTTGTATCTGGCCTTTTATTTATATTAGTCTAAGATAACGAGAAGATTTACAACTTTTATTTTAATCTGCAGACTACTAGTGTTTATTTTAATCTTCAGAGTTTTTACAAAGGAAATGGGTGTCTTTGTTTTTTAGTTAGCTTCTTCAAGGGGAAACAGATGGCCATAGGACTTTCATTGTGATCTGCAGAGGATTTTATCATAGTATGTTTTTTTTTTTTGTATATAAATTGTGTAAAAACCCCCGGGGTCAAATAACATAAAAATTACAAAAGTAAAATACACCTAAAAGTAGGTCACGATGAGTCATGAGAGAGGTATTTAAAATTTAAATAAATAGTTGAAGAACAACAATAAGAAGGTCAAAGAAAATGTATTTAATGAAAAATTAAATAAATTAACGCATGCGCCAGATATTGTGGGGGTATTAAAATAGGAGATACATAGAGGTTTTGAAGGGCACCCAAATAGATATGTATATATATATATATATATATATATATATATATATATATATATATATATATATATATATATATATATATATATATATATATATTCCGCTTATCCGACCCGACCTCGGATAAGCGGAAGAAGATGGATGGATGGATGGACTATAAATTACTATATACAAAACTATAAATATAATTGATAAGTGTGATATGATATAACTGTACAAAATGTGTTATATATTCAAAGTTAAAACAGAATAAAGCCTTGGTGAGTCAACACTTTTTACTTTGTGTGTGTGTGTGTGTGTGTGTGTGTGTGTGTGTGTGTGTGTGTGTGTGTGTGTGTGTGTGTGTGTGTTGTGTGTGTGTGTGTGTGTGTGTGTGTGTGTGTGTGTGTGTGTGTGTGTGTGTGTGTGTGTGTGTGTGTGTGTGTGTGTGTGTGCGATAAACCATGTTAATCACAACATGTTATAAGCCAGAATATACAGGGGAACGCCTAGGGTGTATATAAAGTGTTGGGACAAAACTAAAAGCATCGTGTTCAAATTAGGGCTGCAACTGACAACTAATTTGATAATCGATTAATCTGTTGATTATTACTTCGATTAATCGATTAATAATCGGATAAAAGAGACAAACTAAGTTTCTATCCTTTCCAGTATTTTATTGGGAAAAAAAACAGTATATTGGCACATACTTATTTTGATTATTCTTTCTCAGCTGTTTGTAAATGTTGCAGTTTATAAAGGTTTATAAAAAAAAAGAAAGAAAAAAAAAAGTAGCCCCTGCGCATGCGCATAGCATAGTTCCAACGAATCGATGACTAAATTAATCACCAACTATTTTGATAATCGATTTAATCGATTAGTTGTTGCAGCCCTAGTTGAAATTGTATTTCTGGTCAACTTCTAAGACACTCAAAGTTAAGTAGTCTATATGTTGCTATTGTGTCATGCAGCATTGGCATGTTTGGCAATAAGTAAATTATTGTTTTCTTCCTAGAGTTGTGTTGTTTAGGAAAATGAAGTTGTTAGGTTAGGATTCTCTAGTAGTAAGTATTAAATAACAGAATGTTGTTTGAATGTGTGCCAGATGTTCGATGTTTAGCAAAAGACAGCGCAGATAAGTGGGTTTGGGGAAGTGTGAGTTATGACTAGTCTGAATGGAAAGCTGCACGGGAGTTCTAAATTCAGTCCCCATGTTTCATTGATGTAAACACATGCAAACCTAATGAATTTATAGGCCTCGGGATCGAGAGATGTGGCTCGCACTTCATGGTACAGAATAAACAGTGAAACTTGTAAATATTTGCAAGCTTGCAGTCAGTAATGTTTGGTTACTCTGTAATGCTCATCTCCGTGCGTATGAATTAAAGTAGAACTGTATGTATTATCTGTAAGTTTAAGACATATGAATTCAAAGTGTAATCTAACATTCTTAGGGAGGTATAAGACATCCCATTTGCAGTTCGCCAGGCATTCAGTTACTGAGTTAAAATATGGAGACAACTCAGTAGAAAGCAGAGAAAGAATAATCAACCATGGATGACAAAAGGATTAAAAAATGCTTGTAAGAAGAAGAATACACTATATAGAAAATGTATAGCACAAAGAACTACAGAGGCAGAAATTAAGTACAAAAAGTATAAAAACAAGTTAACAAACATACTTCGATCATGTAGAAAAGAATATTACAGTGATTTATTGGACAGGAACAAAAACAATATCAAAGCAACATGGGGCATCCTCAATAACAATATTAAAAATGGCACTAAGAGGGATTATGCCCAATACTTCTTAGATGGAAATAAAAATGATGACAACATAAAGGAAGTAGTTGAAAGCTTCAATAATTACTTTGTAAATGTTGGACCAAAATTGGAAAAAATGTTCCAAATAAACTCAAACTCAAACTCAAAATGCAGAGGTATTTTATTTATTTATTTATTTATGTATTTATTTGACAGGGACAGTAGAATTAAACATTGTTACCCATAGGCAGTGTTGGGTTAGTTACTGAAAAGCAGTAACTAGTTACAGTTACTAGTTACTTCATTTCAAAAGTAACTCAGTTACTAACTCAGTTACTTACACCAAAAAGTAATGCGTTACTGTGAAAAGTAACTAGTTACTTTTTTTAAATTGTATTTAATTTATTTTTTTAAAGCTCCCATTAATGCCCTTTTAGCCTTCATTTCAGTACTGTTATTGCACTGGAGAATAATACAATGTGTTGATCAACTTGACATGCATTTGCATCACTGAACTCTGCTAGGCAATGTGGTCTACATACAACAAAGATATTTTACAAAGGCCAATTTGTTTCTGTCCAGAACAAATTGACAAAACTATTTTAAATAGCTGCAACATAACGTACATAAGTAACAAACAGCATAATAACAGCATAGATGTAAACCAAGAAAGGCACACACTACATACACAAAGCCAAACCAGGCATTTTCTTCCTCAAGTAATTCTGATACAAAATCATGTCTGAAGCCCAGAACACTCTACACATTTCCCCAGTTTTAGTTTAGAGATAAGGAAAGATTGGCCTGGCCCACTAGGATCCCTCTTTATGTTTGTGAACTTTATAGTCTATACATTTAGAGTGATGTGATAATCAAACACTCTAGAAGTCTAGAATGAAAGAGTATATAAGAGAATTGACAGCAACGTTCCCTCTCAGGAGCGCGCCTGTGCAATTGCGCACTGCTCAAGCGTCCTCTGCGCACGGCAAATCTATGCCATGCACAAAATCAAATAAAAAAATAAGCGCATAACAATTTTTGACACGACTCGGACACGACAGAGAAAACCGTTTTCGTCATCATTGTTCAAATATTGTAACGTCTGTCGAGACGCTTTGAGAACATGAATTCCATCCATCACTTTACTGAGCAAAACTCTTTATTGTCGGCCATAAACACATCACCAAAACATTAGTAAAAAAAATGATATCTAGCAAAAGTGGTCATTTTCTGCAGTACAAACCAGACCAAAAGCAATTTTGTTATATCAACAGCAGCCACTGCTCTTTCTCACGTGCGCCAACACTTGCACATATGGCACTTAGCCAGTGATGCGTTTACAGCCACACAAAAAGTCGAACAACTCCAACACCACACATAAAGTGTAATTCCAGGTCGTTACACTATGATTTACCAATCAAATGTGTGCTTATTCTAGTGTCATTTATTAGGAATCTTAATTTATAAATATTAATCATTAAATGCTGTTTGTATATTAAATAAATACTAATAAAAATATATTTTTTACAAACAGGAAGTTGCAGGAATGTACACATGATCCCCTGCTTACATCTCATTGTGCAACATGTGAATGTTTTAATGGGAACTAAATGCAATGTCTGAAAGGGTACAAATGATTTCCAAAGCAGGACCTCCACCCAGACAAACAATACAAGTACACAGTTCATTAAAAACAATATTTGTTGCTATTGTCATTGTAAGTGGGCCTAAACACTTATATTAGAAATGGAAATGACTGCTGTCATTTGATTATAATAATAAGAGAATGTTGTCTGTCTATCTGTGTTGGCCCTGTGATGAGGTGGGGACTTGTCCAGGGTGTACCCTGTCTTCCGCCCGAATGCAGCTGAGATAGGCTCCAGCGACCCCGAAAGGGACAAGCGGTAGAAAATGGATGGATGGATGGAGATTGAACTTGTTATTTAGTCAGGTTTGGGACAGGTGTGCTGCTGGTGTAGCTACAGTGTGCACGTCTAAAGTTGCTCACATGGGCTCCACTCAATGCTCAGGGAGTTTTTGCGTTTGCTCACACACATGAACAATTAGAGGGAACATTGATTGACAGAGTGTGTGTACCTTTAGCGGTGAATGATGAGCAGAGGCAGACTTAATCCTGAAGTGGTGGTGGTAGAGGTAAAGTGTCATTGGAGTCTCTATCTCTCTTTACTAGCTTCATCGAAGCATGTTGCTATGTAGCTTGTTTCAGCAGATTTGAATTGCTGTTTTGGGCAGTAGATGGGATCTTTGATCCAAAGCACAATTTACATTTAACTAAAATGTTCTTTTCTTTGTGCTCGACAAAAGAAAAGTAGTGAAAATATCTCCATGTTAGCAAACTCGACTTCTGGCTCCGCCATGATCAGACACGCCCCCCTCTCCTCCCTCCCCACACTCACACTCACCCACACAGAGCGCATGTCTCTCTCTCTTCTCCGGCTTGTGACACAAGAAGAAAAAGAACGATGACACAGCAGCGCTCCGATAAAACACACTTTATACTACATAAAAAGTAACGTAAAATAACGCAGTAACGCATCATGTAGTAACGGTAACTGAGTTACTGAATATAAAAAATAACGCGTTAGATTACTAGTTACCGCCGAAACTAACGGCGTTACAGTAACGCGTTACTTTGTAACGCGTTAGTCCCAACACTGCCCATAGGTAACCAATGTCAAAGTACATAAGACTTCCAGCCACAGGCTAATTTGCAACCCTCGTCCCTGGTTAGGCTTTTAAAGAAAAGTTGAGAAAAGTGAAAAACATACAAGGATCAAGCACACAATAAAAATACATTAAAAATAACTGGCCCCATTTGTCCATACTACATCCAGTAGTGCTCACACGTCTGAATTTTCTCCACTTTTCCAGTTTTGAGGAGAAAAGTTTAATGTTCGACTGTGACTTTAACTCAAGTGGCAAATAGTTCCACAGATGTGAGGCCTTCACTGAGAACGCAGACTGACCCAGAGTCGTTCGGCAACTTTTCGCTGTACAGCTCCCACCGACTGCAGCTCGAGTCTGCACACCTTTACTACTGTACCTTTGTACTTCTTTACACATTACATCAGGGACTAATCCATCAAGACATTTAAAAATTGCTTTTAAAAATGAGAAGGTGGATAATTAATAAAATGATTTATAAATTTATCAAAACTCATGTTATATTTTTGGGTAATATGGCAGTGATGATGCTTCATTAGTTTTTGGTCAAATATCTTTAGTGTTTGTGTTTATAATGACAACAGGGGCTTCACTACACAATCCGTGGCCTGCCCCCAGACCATGGCACAATAAAACATATGGGATAAAATCATTGTATGCGTGTAAACTTGTGCAGCTTGAACAGATAAACAAGGTCTAATCAGCCTGAACAAGCTTATATTTATTTTTATGGTCTTAGTCGTTTTCATAATATGGACATCAAATTTTAGCTCACGGTCCAAAATAACACCCTAATATTTAAGGTATGGGAATTATAACCGTTATCAGTTGGCTTTAATAAACAATACTTTTGGTAGAATAATGCCATTAGTAAAATGTGAGAACATAAATGCACACGTTTATTTTGTAGAGTGTGATATATACGGACAAGAAGTCACATAGTACTTGGATGTCCAAGTATGTCTGGACAGCACGCTGCGGTTGTAAATGTCCGACACAGACCCCATAGTTTAAGAAGCCCTCCATCCATCCATCCATTTTCTACCGCTTATTACCTTCGGGGTTGCGGGGGGCGCTGGAGCCTATCTCAGCTACAATCGGGCGGAAGGCGGGGTACACCCTGGACAAGTCGCCAGCTCATCGCAGGGCCAACACAGATAGACAGACAACATTCACACTCACATTCACACACTAGAGCCAATTTTTTGTGTAGAATTCTTACATTTAAATTATGGGCTGGGCAAACAGCACTAATCGTCAGTCCAAGCAAGGACACGCGTGTGACCGTACACAGTAACACAACAGTTTATTTGAAATGTTTTAAAGTAAATAGAAATAATAAGAGTTGGAGGAACGACTCGTCTTTTGTTGTCAAAGTAAAGTTTCATTTGCTTGCAGTGGCAGTCTTAGTTATACTTATAATGCTTTCTCTTGTAGTTATACCTTTAAGTTATATTAAAAACCAGAGGTGTGGGCTCGAGGCACATGACTTGGACTCGAGTCAGACTCGAGTCATGAATTTGATGACTTTGGACTCGACTTGACAAAATGTAAAGAGACTTGCAACTCGACTTAGACTTTAACATCAATGACTTGTGACTTCACTTGAACTTGAGCCTTTTGACTTGACAAGACTTGCTACTTTCCCCAAAACCCAACGATTAAAAAGTTATTCAGGAGCGCTCCGTATCTTTCATTGTGTACGTTTGTGTCTGTCAGCGTGTGTGCTGTCAGTACAACATCCAATCAAATTAGATCCACGTTGTTTTCATCCCTCAGCATTCATCCAATCAAATTGCAGGACATCCAATGAAGAACAGTTGTCAAACAACGCGCCAGTGAGAAAAAATTATACCAAAGGTAGTTTCGTACGGGTATAAAAACTACGAGGTGGTCAACAAAAAACGAATTGCCGTATGCAAAACATGCGGTTCGAAGATTACAGACGCAGACGCAACAACTTCCAACTTTGTTCGACATTTGAAGTTGCACAAAGAATGTTTATTGGCTAAGTAACATAACTTTAATTTGCTGTGTAGTTAAATCAGTGAGGCTGTGAACTCACTGCTAGCGTTATAACGTTATTGCAAACACGGCAATCTGTTGCGTCCACTGCAGTTCACTACCTTATTCATACTTTTTGTTAAGTGATTTTTTTAAGCAGGGTTGCATGAGGTACCTACACATAACATTACGTTAGTCCATGTATCACACACAGTAACGTAACGTTAGATGGCGGTCAGCACCACCACATATTTTAGCCACCTACAAAAAGACAAACATAGTAAAATAAAGGTCAGTTAAAATGTACACTATATTAAGAATATGTGTACATATTTCATAGTGCCCTGACATATAAAAAGTACAACTCTGTTATGTACGTGTGGAGGGTTTTTAATAAAAACCCTCCACACTTTTGAATTGTTGATTCTGAAGGCCTCGGGCAGATTTGGTACAGCATGGCAACATAAGCTAGCTGAATTCTGATTGGATAAAAACTCTATAACCTAAAAACAACAGCACTGTAAAGAGCATAATATGACATGAAGAGAATTTGAATACTTTTAGATATTTAGGGAAAGTAAATTAAAAATGACTTTTATCTTTAATCATAATCATGGTTTCTGGTTATGTTTTGCCAGCAGAGAAGGCCTTGCTGGCCCTGACGGCACACCGCTGGTTTATGGAATAAGGTAAACTGTTATTCAGAAGGCGACAGAGGGTGTGAATAGCTATATGATTATTTTGCTTCGTAATGTTTAGAAAGCGGACTGATTGCCGAAATAACCAGGAATAACAATTTTATCATTGCGAGATGTCACATTGTTGTCAAGGGTAAGAGAAAAAAAGGGTGCCGAAAGTAATAAGACTTTTTTTCCGGCACCCTCATGGAAGTGTGTGTGTGCAGTGCGCACGAGCAAGTTTAAGACCACCCAACCCCCTGAGAAATGCAGAGGGGAGATGCAGGCTTTCAATGTGTAGCTCGAAAGCCAGGGGCAGCACGCAGCCTTTTTATTTTCCTGTAAATGAGAAGGTTAGAAAACAAAAATAGGCAAGGTTTAGAGCAATGGGGGATATAAGCATTACCCCCCAGTGGAATATGAAAAACGTTTAGGCACTGCTACTACTACTAACTGATAAATGACATCCAATATAATCATTTTCATATTATATATAAAGCACAGTTTAAAAAAACATTTAAGTGTTGCAGAGTGCTGTGTATTTATAATAAACATTATAATAAACATTTAAGAGCTAGATAAAACTAGACACCATCTAAAACCAGAACCAGTCAGTCACCTTACAATAATAAACAAATAAAAGAAGAGATTACACATCTCTCATGCGGGTTTAAAAGGCAAAGGGTAAAAAAATGTGTTTTAAGAAGGGATTTGAAAGTAATTATAGAGGGTGGCATGGGACGCACCAAAGGGTAAACAGCAGAAAAAGTGTGATCCCTTCTGGATTGGAATCTAGTCCTGGGGACGACAAGTAGAATATAAGCAGCAAACCACAGGGACTGTGTGAGGGTGTCATTTTTTAAAAGGTCAAAAATATATTAAAGTGAGGCAAGAGATTTAAAAACAATACCATTTTAAAATAAAGTGGTAACTGCTGGAGATGTGTTGAAACATGCTAATGTGGTCAACTTTTGGTCATGTTTAAAAGGCAAATAGCAACATTTTGTAATAACGCTAAAATTCAATCCAACAAAGTGAAAACTAGATAGATAAATAAATAAAAGCAGGGATTACGCGCTCAAATATGGTAATTGATGGAAATGGTTTGATGTTAGCTCAGAGGATAAAAAACGGATCAAATAACAGAATTAATTTGTTCATTTGTCAACCAATATTTTGTCTGTGTGCGTATAAGGAGTAATCTGGGATTCCAAGCCCCTACAAAAACCGTAGGACCGTTTAAAAAAACGTTATGCTTGTTTCAGTTAAATTGAGGAAGCTCACAGCTAACCAAGCTATTAAGTCCTTGAGGCGATTTAAAAAGTGTTTTTGGAAAGGCGTCACTTTTCCTTTTGATTAGGGGTCATCAGCATAAGGAGACTGACATAGTAGGACTTGCAGTTTGTTGTTATTTTTCAGTTTACATTAGGGTGCAAATACAAGACATAGGGCAGAGCATGTTCGATTTTAGAAATCAAATTTTGAAGGTGGAACAAAATAGTAATACGGCTTGCCTAAAATGTGTACCACCAGTGGGAAAATATTGAATAATTTGATAAAGTGGGGCAATTTGCAAATTCTGGAATTAGATGTTATATGAAGTGGTAACTTCAAGGATTATAAACATTTTAAGGCTGTACAAAAAGGTTTTTGTTTGCAGTGTTGCCAACTTGGCGACTTTGTCGCTAAATCGGGCGACTTTCCAATCCTCTTGGCTACTTTCTTTTGTCAAAAGCTACTAGCAACAAATCTAGCTACTTTTTCCGGTGTTATTAGAGACTTTCTTGTGTTTTGGAGACTTTTTTGACTCTTGGAGACTGACAGAGCACTGACAGGTGCTGCCGGTCAGCTGGTGCTGCAAGCAGAGCCGAGAACCTCACAGGGAGGAAAATGCAGCGGTTCGCGCATGTGCAAATCATTTGCTGTCTGGACTTTTATGACACGTTCCATTTGTAGTGGAAAGTTAGAAATTGCGAGTTCCTAGCCGGAAGCTTCAACTGGGATTTTAGATGTAAATGTTTCTTTCAAGCAACACTTGAATAAATCACCTAATTTGATTTGCTTACTGTATACAGCCTGAGTCACTCACTCACCTCGAAATCGTCTGGTGTGTGTGTGCGTGTGTGTGCGTGTGTGTGTGTGTGTGTGTGTGTGTGTGTGTGTGTGTTCTTGTAGTTCTACCCTTCTTGAGACATCAACAAGGAAAAGTACCTTCCATATGAGGACCGGTGAACAAGTTAGGACCGAAATCATGTTCCCAATACGAAAGACCATTGCATTAAATAGAGAATGTCTCATTTGCACCCCTGGTGGTGAAATCCATCAAAATTAGGGTGGTCCCAAAAAGGAGGGATTTTTCAAATTGACTCTGTGTCAGTTTTAAAAGTGCTCCCCCTCTGGTCAACATATGAAATAATAAGTGTGTGTAAGAAATTGAAATGCCCCCTTTGGCCAAAATTTATAAAATAAAATAAAATATGTATATAGAGACATACTGTAATAACTTGAAGTAAATAATGAAGATTGAAAACCAATTACCGTATTTTCCGGACCATAGGGCGCACCGGGTTATAAGTCACACTGCCGATGAGTGGGTCTATTCAGGTGTATTTTCATACATAAGGCGCATTAAAGGGGTCATATTACGATTTTTTTCTAAATTTAAAACATTTCCTTGTGGTGTACATGACATGGAATGGTGTTTTTTGTATCTCTGACTACGGTAGCGGTAATGGGCCGACAATCCATCAAGCGGCGCGGCTTCAAAGTCATACTAAAACATTTTGAAAGATGGTTGAGCACCGCGTGTAATGTTCTTTATTTTCAATGGAACATATAAAGTTTTGATGTTGTTTACTGCCATCATATTGCAGTCTACACATATCTCTTATGTGTAACTGCCATCTACTGGTCACACTTATCATAGTTTTGAGGTCGGTAAGCCCAACCACTGTCGATTTTTGAGAAAATGAAAGGATTTTAAGTGCGCCTTATAGTCCGAAAAATAAGGTACAAACAAAATATTCAAAAAAAAAAATTTTTTATTGAAAGCTTAAGTAAATGGCATTTGGGGGATGCAGAGGGAGGCATTTTTCGGAAGTCTCAAGAAGGTAACAAATACAAGAGTGTGTGTGTGTGTGTATGCGCGTGTGTGTGTGTGTGTGTGTGTGTGTGTGTGTGTGTGTGTGCGTGTGTGTGCGTGTGTGTGTGTGTGTTTGTGTATGTGTGTGTGAGTGTGTGTTTGTGTGTGTGTGTCAAAAGTTGAACATCTCGCTAGTAATTCATCATGTCAGTGCAGAGAGGCGACCCACAAGCCTCCAGACTGCAAATGAAATGTGCTTGTGCAAAGTTGCCACTGTTCCCGCCTTGGTTTAAAGAGCGGGATATAAATATTTCTTCACTGTCATGTCAAGCTAATATAAATACCTGCAACGTCCTAATTCCATCGTTCATGTTAAAGAGCCAGTCATTAGATATGCCATCCATCCATCCATCCATCTTCTTCCGCTTATCCGAGGTCGGGTCGCGGGGTCAGCAGCCTAAGCAGGGAAGCCCAGACTTTCCTCTCCCCAGCTAC
Source organism: Nerophis lumbriciformis (assembly GCF_033978685.3). Classification (NCBI taxonomy): domain Eukaryota; kingdom Metazoa; phylum Chordata; class Actinopteri; order Syngnathiformes; family Syngnathidae; genus Nerophis; species Nerophis lumbriciformis. The sequence goes on along the minus strand of NC_084548.2, from coordinate 30,280,428 downwards.
TTCGTCCAGCTCTTCCCGGGGGATCCCGAGGCGTTCCCAGGCCAGCCGGGAGACATAGTCTTCCCAATGTGTCCTGGGTCTTCCCCGTGGCCTCCTACCGGTTGGACGTGCCCTAAACACCTCCCTAGGGAGGCGTTCGGGTGGCATCCTGACCAGATGCCCGAACCACCTCATCTGGCTCCTCTCGATGTGGAGGAGCAGCGGCTTTACTTTGAGCTCCCCCCGGATGACAGAGCTTCTCACCCTATCTCTAAGGGAGGGCCTCGCCACCCGGCGGAGGAAACTCATTTCGGCCGCTTGTACCCGTGATCTTGTCCTTTCGGTCATAACCCAAAGCTCATGACCATAGGTGAGGATGGGAACGTAGATCGACCGGTAAATTGAGAGCTTTGCCTTCCGGCTCAGCTCCTTCTTCACCACAACAGATCGATACAGCGTCCGCATTACTGAAGATGCCGCACCGATCCGCCTGTCGATCTCACGATCCACTCTTCCCCCACTCGTGAACAAGACTCCTAGGTACTTGAACTCCTCCACTTGGGGCAGGGTCTCCTCCCCAACCCGGAGATGGCAGTCCACCCTTTTCCGGGCGAGAACCATGGACTCGGACTTGGAGGTGCTGATTCTCATCCCAGTCGCTTCACACTCGGCTGCGAACCGATCCAGTGAGAGCTGAAGATCCCGGCCAGATGAAGCCATCAGGACCACATCATCCGCAAAAAGCAGAGACCTAATCCTGCAGCCACCAAACCGGAACCCCTCAACGCCTTGACTGCGCCTAGAAATTCTGTCCATAAAAGTTATGAACAGAATCGGTGACAAAGGGCAGCATTGGCGGAGTCCAACCTCATTAGATATGGTTCGTTAGTAAATATCACAACTAGGGGTGTGGGAAAAAATTGATTCGAATTCGAATCGCGATTCTCACGTTGTGCGATTCAGAATCGATTCTCATTTTTTTAATTAATCAATCCAACAAAACAATACACAGCAATACCATAACAATGCAATCCAATTCCAAAACCAAACCCGACCCAGCAACACTCAGAACTGCAATAAACAGAGCAATTGAGAGGAGACACAAACACGACACAGAACAAACCAAAAGTAGTGAAACAAAAATTAATATTATCAACAACAGTATTAATATTAGTTACAATTTCAACATAGCAGTGATTAAAAATCCCTCATTGACATTATCATTAGACATTTATAAAAAAAAAAATTAAAAAAAGAATAGTTTCACTGTGGCTTACACTTTCATCGCATCTCATAAGCTTGACAACACACTGTGTCCAATATTTTCACAAAGATAAAATAAGTCATATTTTTGGTTCATTTAATAGTTAAAACAAATTTACATTATTGCAATCAGTTGATAAAACATAGTCCTTTATAATTATAAAAGCTTTTTACAAAAATCTACTACTCTGCTTGCATGTCAGCAGACTGGGGTTGATCCTGCTGAAATCCTATGTATTGAATGAATAGAGAATCCTTTTGAATCGGGAAAAAATCGTTTTTGAATCGAGAATCGTGTTGAATTGAAAAAAATAAATCGATTTTGAATCGAATCGTGACCCCAAGAATCGATATTGAATCGAATCGTGGGACACCCAAAGATTCACAGCCCCAATCACAACCCTCCATTCTTTTGATCAAATTTGATACACTAACATTTATCAACGCAGATCAAAATTGATTGAAAAAACAACTCAGAAAGGAATAAAGGCAATCTGCAGTTTTAATCATAATTTGCATTTTTAAACTCACTTTGTACCTCTCTTACAGTGGCCTTTTCCATAAATTTTTCGACGCATGGCTGCGATTGTCGTGTGCCTTCGAAGGCAGAAAACAAGCAAGAGCGGCGTACAGGTAAGATTAAGGTATATTTTAATAAATTAAACGCAGGGCAAAAATACAACACTGTGGACGCTAGCAAGCGTGGAGCTAAACAAAAAACAAAATGACACCAAGGGTGAAAAACGGGGAATGCTGGAGGGCAGAATAATCTCAAGAGCGAGGAGAAAACCAGGGGAACGTAAATGTTGCCTATCGCAAACATTGACCCAGCAACTATTGCTGGGTAACAGGAAACTATAAAGGGGAGTGATTAACCAAAACACCTGGTGGGAACACTAATTGCAAAACTAAGACAGGTGAGGAGAATCAGTGCCCATGGAAACCAACAGTAAACAGGGAAAGAGGTGCACTCAGGAAACAGACCAAAGCAGAAACATTACCAACATAAATCATGCCATGATCCGGGTAATGGATCATGACACGGTGAATATTATTTTGTGGGTAAAAACCCTGCAGTTGTGGCACCATGGGGAACCCAGGGGACCTTACAACACTAATACACATACAATCAGTGGCAGGTGGTGGGCTTGGCAAAGGGGCATTCAAGGAAGGCGAGCAGCCAAATATTATCTGGAGTACAGATCTACAGTACATTTACTTAGATGTTAACACGTATCCCATGGACTGATTATTTATTATTTCCCAAAATTGTATCATTATTTTTTACAAGTGTTAATTTGGTTAAATTCACACTAAATCCCAAGGTCCATATGTACTGCCCACCACTGCATAGGGATGATGCTCGAAACCGTTTTTTCCGGTTGTTCGATAAGAAAAGAACCGAGTCATTGGACTCGAATCCCTTTTTGAGAACCGGTACTCGTTATCGAAACCACTATAGTAAAGAAAAATAGTTGGTTCTTTATTCAAATCCCTGAGAACGAATCCTTTGCCAAAGAAAATGCCCTGTGAGACGCAATGTTATGCCCATTTGATTGTAGACTCTTACTGACACCTTGTGGCGATATGAAAATACTACGCGTCATTAGTTTGGGCACTTCCGGGTTGGCGAGTCAGTTCAGTTCATGAGACAATTGAGAAGTAGACAAGTTGTGTTAGCTCCTACAAGCCTTGGAAAAGATAAGTCTGTAAGTAAACTGTTTAACTTGTTTATTTAACTCAATATTAAGGTGGAAAGTGTTTCAATTTGATAGTAAGATGTCTATTGAAAAACGATTTTTGTGCACTGTTTCAATGGATGTTTTGAGGACTTAAAATGGCTGCCAGTCGTGTATTTCCACCATCAAAATAGTTTCAACACTCAGAAGTATTTGTTTGATGATAGTACTGTATATTTGTGTGAAGCTAATATTTACATATTGTGTATTACATTTGAGTATGTTAATTGAATCACATAGCTTATACATTTGTCGTTGTGTGTATTTCAGTTTAAAAAAAAAAAATAACAGTCCAGTGCAAGACAAAAGTAAAGATAGGAAAAGACAAAGCAAGATCAACAACAATAAAGAGCCTAAATGAATTAATCTGCTTTGGAACTTTATTAGACGTCTTGGATTGTTTGTTAGCTGTCTGCCAAACTGTATAACCTCAACACGTATAGTGAGGGCAGAACAGGCAATATGCAATTATTGCCAGGCTTCTCTCTCATGTAAGGGAAGAAGAATTGTTGATTGATGACTGTGGTGTTCTTAGTGTCATAGTGTGTGTAGTTAGTATGTTCCAATAGCAGCAGAAGTGCACTTTTTAGAGAGCTGTATTATTTTCAGTTTTGTGCACAAGAGACTGATTTTATTTAACACTATATTATTATCTATAAACCTATAGTGATCACAGAGACAGGTTGTTTTTGTGTTACTGTATATATTTGTTTTTCTGAAAAATCCCACTTAATATACTTTGGGTAACAACCGTCAATATATATATTTTTTTTAGGGTGGTAACAGTCAATATTTATTTATTCATTTTATTTTATTTTTTCTTATAAAATAAAAGTGAGCTTTTGTTAAACCAAATAGTGTTTTTTTTCCCATATACAACAACCTATCTGGAATCGATAAGAGAATCGATAAGGAATCGGTTCGATAAGAGGATTTGATAATGGGCTCGGACTCGATAATTTCTTATCAAACATCATCCCTTCCACTGCATTTAGCTAAGCGTAAAAATAGTTATCCGCATTGAAGGCATTGAAACACAAACAGGGCAAAGCTAAACATGCTGCATGATTTAATCCATTTCGTGGTCGGAGTTCAAGGTTAAATACAATTTTCTAACAGCAACTGCTTTTCAGCTGACTCTGGAAAACATCTCAAGCACAACATTTTCCGACAAACAACTTGCACATGGGATGATAAAGCAAACAAAAAATGAGAATAAGAGCACATGAATACAAATAGTTACGGTCATAGATATGGTAATAGCCTTCCAGGAACCAAATATTTTTCCCCATGCAGTTTCCAACCCAATTTTCAGCTAGTTCATCCGCTCCACCCTCTTTGGCTAATAGCATGTGTAATGCCATCCTATTTTGCCATGCCATGGTGGAGGTTTTATCCAATTTTTCAGCAAGGCCTTTAACAGCATCACATGTATAATTAACAAAGCGTTGTAGTAAATATGATAATCCAATCAACAGTCTTGATTTAGTCACCTCAATGGCACCAATGTAGACCTGATTATCAAAAGAACCACCTTTATGTCGCTTTTGGACCTATGAAGTTGGGAAAATTGAGTGTAACTGTGAGAATTCCGTGGTTCAAATGTCTGGAATAACTAGGAATGACATTACAAATTTGATGGACGCACACCTACTTTACCAATTTGGGGCAGAATCTGTTTGAATGGCTTACTGGCTAACTATTGGAGCATTCATGGAAGAAGCATTTATTAGAAGTATTTGTGTGCACGTTCCGACCAGTCCTAAACACACTGGACTCTGGGACGGAATTTTTGTAAAGCAATTGAAGCTCCAATCAAGTGATGTATAAGGAGGAGTCATCGTCTTGGGAGCCACAGGAAATCTCATACCCTTTCAAACAAACTTGTAATACAGTTAGGCAGATTGGTCCCTGGAAGTGGTACAGTTCTTTTAAAACATCGACGGTGCATCTATATTTAGCATGAGGCATGTATTATTCAACACTATGAGTTACCTCTTCCCCACACTTTTAGTGGTTCCTCCACACCCTAAACCAGGGGTTGGCAACCCAAAATGTTGAAAGAGCCATATTGGACCAAAAATACAAAAACAAATGTGTCTGGAGCCGCAAAAAAATTAAAGCCATATTACATACAGATAGTGTGTCATGAGATATAAATTGAATTAAGAGGACTTAAAGGAAACTAAATGACCTCAAATATACCTAAAAATGAGGCATAATGATGCAATATGTACATATCGCTAGCCTAAATAGCATGTTAGCATCGATTAGCTTGCAGTCATGCAGTGACCAAATATGTCTGGTTAGCAAAACTCACCTTTGTGCATTTATGCACAAAGTTGAAAGTTTGGTGGACAAAATGAGACAGAAAAAGAAGTGGCATAAAACACGTCCTAGGAAGTCGGAGAAAGTTATATATGTAAACAAACTAAGGTGAGTTCAAGGACCGCCAAAATTAGTAGGACAAAACGGCGCTCGGCAAACACTCGAATCAGTGAAGCATGTTTAATATAAACAGTGTGATTTATAACAAATAGGGAGGTTTGTGTCATGTTTGTCCTCCTACAGAAACCATACTAAAACAAAAAATATATTTTTTCCCCCTGATCTTTTTCCATTTATCATACATTTTTGAAAAAGCTCCAGAGAGCCACTAGGGCGGCGCTAAAGAGACGCATGCGGCTCAAGAGCCGCGGGTTTCCGACCCCTGCCCTAAACTATACACAGCAAACAACATAAAAAATGACTACTTTCTAAACTAATATGTACCAGCCTATAAGTTTAAATGTGGTTAAATGCATTTCAAATATGACACCCTTGGCGTTTTTTACCTCCTTGTGTTGGTAATACACTGCACAGCCGGCCTAAAGCCACCCCTCAGTGGTTTAACCTTGACACTTACTGGGATTTTTTAATTTTATTTATTTACTACACAACAGGCCTATAGCCACCCCTTTGTGATTTGTTCATTGTTATTTGTTTAATACTACACAACAGGCCTATAAGTGTCCTTGTAACCTGTGTCCTAAACAACGCAATTAGATGCCAAAAAAAAAAAAAGGATATCGGGTTTCGGCTGACTAGCTTTCACACAGCGACTGGTATTACCAACTTTTTTCACTTTAACAACAATCATGATAATAATGTATTGTGTGAACAACAACAGAACATAAGGTCCACACAACTTGGATGTATCCCACTTGGTCTTGTGCACCTTTACCGAGATCCAGTCCTCTGGATTGACAGGAACCTTGTTACTGGTCCTGTCAGTGAGACCGCTTATCTTGTGTACCATATTGCCCTACAGAAAGATTTACTCCAATGGTAAATCTTTCTTCTTCATAACAATAGGTCAAATTCAGCATATGTGAGAAGAGGTCCATCTCTATGATCGATCCAAACTCATAGTCAGGACTGAAGCTTCAGTTGATGTTCATTGTGCAGTGTAGTGGCAGGATTGGAGCTTGATAAGAGGAGAAGAGAGTTGTAAAATGAGCAAGCGAATGCAAAAAAATTATCCCATTTTGTTATTTGAGTGACATCAAACCAGAAACATGGACTTCTGTTTACTCCACCTTTCTGGCTGGACGCGCCATGAGGAGAATCCTTCCCATGCCTTCTAGGGAAGGTTGTCACACCTGAATGTAAGCTGGACTACAGGATATCTCAAAATTCAATGTTCTGAGTGGAACATGTCCCTACAGGTTTATGGGGCATTTTAGAGCGTAAATGAATTGGTGTGTGAACATTTGGGAATGTTAGGGTGTTCATTTCCAGAGATCCAGAGAAACCGACAGTTTTCTTATTTAAATTAGCGAGGGCAGGTGCAGTCCTTTGCAATGAATCAGACATGGGTAAATTGCCCTGGTGTCAATCCATCCATCCATTTTCTACCGCTTAATCCCTTCGGGGTCGCGGGGGGTGCTGGAGCCTATCTCAGCTACAATCGGGCGGAAGGCGGGGTACACCCTGGACAAGTCGCCACCTCATCGCAGGGTCAACACAGATAGATAGACAACATTCACACACTAGGGCCAATTTAGTGTTGCCAATCAACCTATCCCCAGGTGCATGTTTTTGGAGGTGGGAGGAAGCCGGAGTACCCAGAGGGAACCCACGCAGTCACGGGGAGAAATGCAAACTCCACACAGAAAGATCCCGAGCCCGGGATTGAACCCAGGACTGCTCAGGACCTTCGTATTCCTCTGCCACCGTGCTCATATGCCCTGGTGTCAATCATGGCATAATTCAATTAATGGATCTTCAGCTGGGTTTGTTGTCACTAGAATGCTGTCCATATTTCTCGAACACCCTAATGGTCATTAAAATAATGACCCTCTTCAGCTCCATTGAACACGGCCACGGTGTTCAATGGAGAAGTCTGATCTACAACATTTACAGGCAGCATACCCCTTCCCCTTCGAACTGTCCTGGATAAACTGAAATTCTTGTTTCCATTCGTTTTGGAACTTACATGTTGTGTTTTAGTGTGTTCCTGCCTTCTTTGTTGTCTGCACCTGTGTTTTAGTGATTCGTCCTCGGCGAGGGGCGGACCTGGTGACACACATGCTCGCAATTAGCCCGCCAGTATTTAGGCTTGTCACCTACAGCTTGACCTTGCTGGTCATTGTTTCCCGAACTCCGCACGTGCATGCGCCTACTTCGCCTCGTGGTACGTTGCTTTCCCTTGTCCTGTTATTTCTAACTTCTTTGTGTTTGTTCCCTAGCCTCCTTGAGGCAGCAAAGACTTTATGCGGTGCTTGGTGCACCCTGGCTTTTCCCCCTGCCAACCACTGAGGAACCTGTTTTGTTAATATTCATGGTGTGCACTTCTGCCCCATCGCTTTTTGTTACACTTTTTGACTTATTAAATGTATTCCTTTTTGTATTTTAAACTTGCCTCCCGTCTCTGCATCCCGGGGTCACCCCCCTTGACCAGTTCATAACATTACAAGCGTATTTCTTCATCTTACTCGTCGTCGGCGTCGCCATGGCTGTATCTTCCTCGTTCTTCTGCTTCGTCTCCTTGTTGTGTGCGCAGTTGTGCACTCTCTAAAAGCCATAGATGTTATAACGTGTTTGGGCAGGCACACTGTTTATATCGTGGGAAAGCGGACGTGAAAACAGGCTGTCGACATGTCACTCATGACCGCATGGAGCTGGAGGGGGCGTGGCCTCCAGCTGCGGCTGTAAATCGGGAGAATTTCGGGAGAATATTTGTCCCGGGAGGTTTTCGGGAGAAGCGCTGAATTTCGGGAGTCTCCCGGAAAATTCGGGAGGGTTGGCAAGTATGCATTTTGTCAAGTCGAGTCTAAAGTCATCAAATTTATGACTCGAGTCTGACTTGAGTCCAAGTCACGTGACTCGAGTCCACACCTCTGGCTTGACCCACCAATGGGGCGTAGAAAGAATCGGTTAAAGGCGAGTACTGTTTTACACTATATAAACAAACATCGGTGCTGCATACTCGGATACAGATGATTTTAAAGAACATTTTGACAACTGACTGACCATCTGAAGATTATTGTGGATTCATGAAATGTCACTTACTTTACTCTTTATGCATTAAGGACATGCCATTGTTTGATTACATTTTCTGTCAGTTCAGCCTCAAATATCAAAACAGTTTTGTAATTTCAGGTAAAGGCTATAAGAACACCAACAAATACAACACAATAGCGTAATTCAGTCTTATGGTGTTGGTTCTCATACAGCGAAGATAAGGGACCAGTTCTTTGATAATTGTTTTACTTTTTGGAGGGACAGTGGCTCTACCTTGATTAACAAAACTTTTACCAACTCAGAGGCGATGCAGCAGCACTCCGGCTCAGTATGTCAATAGCTGCATAAGCTAGTTAGCTCTCTGTGATCATGTTAGTTCGTCTGTGTTAGCGCTTATAATAACAATATTGCTAATACTTTGTTAATATTCAGGTCATGAGATGTAAATGGATTGAGTGTATTGTGGATGGTTTTTTGATGTTATTTTAGAGGGTTTCCCAGGGGCGCAAGAGTGTACTCTCATTCAGACCCGGCTGCAGAAAAACATTTAAGGCGGGGTGTTACATTATTTCAAGGGGGAAACTTTTTCAACCGACAATTTATTTGCTTTAGGCTGAACAATGGCTCTGTGGGCACTCCTACAGTGCGGAGAAATACTTTTCCTGTTACTAAAAAATGAGCATTCCTAACTGTCAAAGCCAACGACAGTCTTTAAAGTATAATTTCCCCTCGTTAGCATTGAAGTATTGTGTGGTAGAAGCCAGAAGCCATTAAACGTAGTTTTTGAAAAATCGATCTTCATACTGGTGCAGGTTTCTGAGCAGGACTCTTTAAGGTGCTTTGCACACAAGAAGAGAGACTTCTTCAGAGTTTAAGGTGCATTGCCACAAATCATAAAAGTTAAAAGTAAGGCACTTTCTTACAAAACCAAAACCAGTGAAGTTAGCACGTTGTGTAAAGACAAGATACTTAACGTTCGAACTGGTAAACTTTGTTATTTTTTGCAAATATAAGCTTATTTGGAATTTGATGCCTGCAACATGTTTCAAAAAAGCTGGCACAAGTGGCAAAAAAGACTGAGAAAGTTGAGGAATGCTCATCAAACACTTATTTGGAACATACCACCGGTGAACAGGCTCATTGGGAACAGGTGGGTGCCATGATTGGGTATAAAAGCAGCTTCCATGAAATGCTCAGTCATTCACAAACAAGGATGGGGCGAGGGTCACTACTTTGTGAACAAATGCGTGAGCAAATTGTTGAACAGTTTAAGAACAACATTTCTCAACGAGCTATTGCAAGGAATTTAGGGATTTCACCACCTACGATCCGAAATATCGTCAAAATGTTCAGAGAATCTGGAGAAATCACTGCACGTAAGCGGCAATGCCTGTGACCTTCAATCCCTCAGGCGGTACTGCATCAAAAAGCCACATCAGTGTGTAAAGGATATCACCACATGGGCTCAGAAACACTTCAGAAACCCACTGTCAGTAACTACAGTTAGTCGCTACATCTGTAAGTGCAAGTTAAAACTCTACTATGCAAAGCAAAAGCCATTTATCAACAACACCCAGAAACGCCGCCGGCTTTGCTGGTCCCGAGCTCATCTAAGATGGACTGATGCAAAGTGCAAAAGTGTTCTGTGGTCTGACGAGTCCACATTTCAAATTGTTTTTGGAAACTGTGGACGTTGTGTCCTCCGGACCAAAGAGGAAAACAACTATCCGGACTGTTATAGGCGCAAAGTTGAAAAACCAGCATCTGTGATGGTATGGGGGTCTATTAGTGCCCAAGGCATGGGTAATTTACACATCTGTGACGGCACCATTACTGCTGAAAGGTACATACAGATTTTGGAGCAACATATGTTGCCATCCAAGCAACGTCTTTTTCATGGACGCCCCTGCTTATTTCAGCAAGACAATGCCAAGCCACATTCTGCACGTGTTACATCAACGTGGCTTCATAGTAAAAGAGTGCGGGTACTAGACTGGCCTGCCTGTAGTTCAGACCTGTCTCCCATTGAAAATGTGTGGCGAATTATGAAGCCTAAAATACCACAACGGAGACCCCCAGACTGTTGAACAACTTAAGCTGTACATCAAGCAAGAATGGGAAAGAATTCCACCTGAAAAGCTTAAAAAAATTAGTCTCCTCAGTTCCTAAATGTTTACTGAGTGTTGTTAAAAGGAAAGGCCATGTAACACAGTGGTAAAAATGCCCCTGTGCCAACTTTTTTGCAATGTGTTGCTGCCATTAAATTCCAAGTTAATGGTTATATGCAAAAAAAAAAGGTTTCTCAGTTCGAACATTAAATATCTTGTCTTTGCAGTCTATTCAATTGAAAATAAGTTGAACATAATTTGCAAATCATTGTATTCTGTTTTTTATTTACGATTTACACTATGTGCCAACTTCACTGGTTTTGGGTTTTGTACTTCAGATGAGGCTGAAAGTTTGTGTAGTGACTTGTGCTGGTTAAAGCAGACAACAACAGAGCATTTTCAGTCTTTGTAATGTACCATGGACATTTTGTTGTTTGGACTACAAATGCTTGAACGTTAAATAAAATGGCGGACTCACGCAAAGACCTTTGGGTTATCTTTTACCATATATAGAGATATCTACAGATGTCACAGGTCTGAAAAACGTCACAGGATGACACATTTCAAATGGACCGTTTGGAGGACGTAGAAAAGAAACCAAGATTGTTTAAAAATATTTCTGCAATTCTTCCATGGTTTGATATCATATGTTCAAGACTTATACAAATCCCAAATACACATAAGCAGGTACCAACACGTTAGAAAAGATGCATTTTCATAATAGGGCACCTTAAAAAACTTTGGAAATGTTCCAGTCTGAAGTGTGATGTTAACTATCTCATAGCAGCAGGTTGATGGACTCAGACTGTGGATGATCTCTTTCACTGTTTTGACTGACAGGAGTAAAATATGCAGCTCTCGTTGACTAGCTCACATGCCTGAAATAACTTAAGCTGTATTTACAAGTCAATGGAAAAATTAGAGCCATTAAATATGTCTACACTTTATTGTCCGATTAGTTGACTAATCGTTAAGATAATGGTTGACTAATCGACTATCAAAATAATTATTAGTTGCATCCCTAATTGACAGTGCAGTGTGAAAGCTGATGTATTTACTCTGTAAATAATGGGTTATACTTGTATAGCGCTTTTCTACCTTCAAGGTAAGTAAACACAGTCTCAAAGGAGTATAACCGGCGGAGGCACTTTCTAAATTTCTTGGTTGTTTTTATTTCTTGTTTTATCCTTTTTCATTTATTTATTACATTTGAGTATTTTAGGTGATTTATTCTGCACTTATTTTAAAGGCCTACTGAAACCCACTACTACCGACCACGCAGTCTGATAGTTTATATATCAATGATGAAATCTTAACATTGCAACACATGCCAATACGGCCGGGTTAGCTTACTAAATTGCAATTTTAAATTTCGCGCAAAATATCCTGCTGAAAACGTCTCTGTATGATGACGTCAGCGCGTGACGTCACGCATTGTAGCGGACTATTTGGGACAGCATGGTGGCCAGCTATTAAGTAGTCTGTTTTCATCCTAAAACTCCACAGTGTTCTGGACATCTGTGTTGGTGAATCTTTTGCAATTTGTTCAATGAACAATGGAGACAGCAAAGAAGAAAGCTGTAGGTGGGAAGCAGTGTATTGCGGCCGACTTCAGCAACACAAACACGGCCGGTGTTTCATTGTTTACATTCCCGAAAGATGACAGTTAAAATTTTACCATTGGCCTGTGGAGAACTGGGACAACAGAGACTCTTACCAGGAGGACTTTGAGTTGGATACGCATCCACGGTACCGTGAGTACGCATGCAGCTGTGGCTTCCAAACATTTGATCGCTTGCCCGTACGTGCGTGCCGCTATGTGCATGTCACGTACGTAACTTTGGGGACTTTGGGGAAATATATGTGCTGTATGAACTTTGGGGAGGTGAACGGTACTTTGGGCTGTGGGATTGAGTGTGTAGTGCAGGTGTTTGAGTTGTATTGGCGGGTTATATGGACGGGAGGGGGGAGGTGTTTGTTATGCGGGATTAATTTGTGGCATATTAAATATAAGCCTGGTTGTGTTGTGGCTAATAGAGTATATATATGTCTTGTGTTTATTTACTGTTTTAGTCATTCCCAGCTGAATATCAGGTCCCACCCACCTCTCACAGCATCTTCCCTATCTGAATCGCTCCCACTGCCCTCTAGTCCTTCACTCTCACTTTCCTCATCCACAAATCTTTCATCCTCGCTCAAATAATGGGGAAATCGCTGCTTTCTCGGTCCGAATCGCTCTCGCTGCTGGTGGCCATGATTGTAAACAATGTGCGGATGTGAGGAGCTCCACAACCTGTGACGTCACGCGCATATCGTCTGCTACTTCCGGTACAGGCAAGGCTTTTTTATCAGCGACCAAAAGTTGCAAACTTTATCGTCGATGTTCTCCACTAAATCCTTTCAGCAAAAATATGGCAAACTCGCGAACTGATCAAGTATGACACATAGAATGGACCTGCTATCCCCGTTTAAATAAGAAAATCGCATTTCAGTAGGCCTTTAAGGTATATGTTACGACTGTATTTTATTCATCCTTCTGTGTCACAATGTAAATGTGACACTATGTGCCCCTTTTCTTTTGTCTGTACAGCACTTTGGCCAACTAGGGTTGTTTTTAAATGTGCTATATAAATAAATAAACTGGACTGAACTGGACTGAAATTTTGATGTCCGGTCCTGATCTAGTTTCTTATGTATGAGCAACAGCTTCGTTACTGAACAAAATAAAACATTTTGTAACTGAGGTACACACCTAATTTCAGTTATATGGCCTTTTTTATTTATTTATTTATTTATTTATTTTTACTGTTTCACCAACCAGAAAGAAGCAAACCACACAGACATCAGTGACCCGACGCCAGGCAAATGCCACACTGCCCCCTGCTGTCAATGTCTATTAATTACTCCTTTTAAGTGCATACACTTTTAAGTATTTTAGTGTAAAAAATAGTAAAACAAATAAATTACCTCATGAAACATTACTCACTATTACATAAACGTTTAAAAAACACAATCACAATTGTGATCACACTTTAGTGTGTATCACAAATTCAGCTGTGGTAAAAAAAAGAAAAGAAAAAACTCCTGTTGAATAGACTCAGAGGACGACAAATACAGCACTCAAGCGCCAGTGAAAATATTTTGTGTACAAATTGAAAATTCCTCAAAAAATTAGGTGAGTGCAGCTTGTATTTAGGTACGCTCTAAAGTCCGTAAATTATTGAATTTCTATGTTGATGCCATGCACAGACACTATTAGGTTACATTTATTTTATTAAAGTGTAAGTAAAAAAAAATACAAAGCATTTATATAGTATTTATGTATTCATATTAAGGCTGTCAAAATTAACAAGTTAACTCATTAATCACAAAAACTGATTGCATTAATCATGATCACACTGAGATTAATCATGGCATGGAACTTTTTTTTTTGCCTCAGAAGCGCTTTTACCCCAACCTCTATACGGTCAGTGATCAGGTCATTTCCTATTTCGTCCATCCATTTTTTACCGCTTGTCCCTTTTGGGGTCGCGGGGGGTGCTGGAGCCTGCATTCGGGCGGAAGGCGGGGTACACCCTGGACAAGTCGCCTCCTCATCACAGGGCCAACACAGATAGACAGACAACATTCACATTCACATTCACACACTAGGGACAATTTAGTGTTGCCAATCAACCTATCCCCAGGTGCATGTATTTGGAGGTGGGAGGAAGCAGGAGTACCCGGAGGGAACCCACGCAGTCACGGGGAGAACATGCAAACTCCACACAGGAAGACCCCGAGCCCGAGATCGAACCCGGGACCTTCGTATGGTGTGGCACATGCACTAACCCCTGTCTTCCACCGTGCTGCCCTCCTTCCTCCCTGATTCCATATTATGAATAAATTCAAACTTAAATGTTGATTGTTCTCAGACACATTCACCTACATATCATTTCAAACATGTACATTTCCCAAACAAAATGAAAATAGCTAAAGTATTACAATTAATACAACTGGAGAAAAACACCAATGTATAAATTAAGTACCAGTCTCTGAAAAACGTCTTTGAAAATGTATTCAACAAAAGGTTGGACACATTTATAAACATTAATAATTCACTCACAAAAAGTCAATACAGGTTCAGAGCAGACGTCTCATCAATGGTACTAATCGAAATAACAGAATAAATAACCAATGCAATAGACTCTTAACACTGTGCAGCTGAGGAATTTTATCTTAAAAGCATTAATCATAATATCTTGATTAACAAATTAGAATAGTACGCAATCCACAGGCTGGTACTGAACTACATAAGCTATTTAATCAATAGGAAGCAGTATGTAAAACTTAGATACATATTATATATGTATTTTTCTAGTTTTACATAGTGGTTCAAGCTCTATATAAATTACATCTGTAAGGTTACAAAACACCATTGTTTGTAGTTGACACAACTACAAACCCCGTTTCCATATGAGTTGGGAAATTGTGTTAGATGTAAATATAAATGGAATACAATGATTTGCAAATCCTTTTCAACCCATATTCAATTGAATGCACTACAAAGACAAGATATTTAATGTTCAAACTCATAAACTTTTTTTTTTTTTGCAAATAATAATTAACTTAGAATTTCATGGCTGCAACATGTGCCAAAGTAGTTGGGAAAGGGCATGTTCACCACTGTGTTACATGGCCTTTCCTTTTTAACAACACTCAGTAAAGAATTCCACCTGAGAAGCTTAAAAAATGTGTCTCCTCAGTTCCCAGGAGACACATTTTTTAAGCTTCTCAGGTGGAATTCTTTCCCATTCTTGCTTGATGTACAGCTTAAGTTGTCCAACAGTCCAGGGTCTCCGTTGTGGTATTTTAGGCTTCATAATGCGCCACACATTTTCAATGGGAGACAGGTCTGGACTACAGGCAGGCCAGTCTAGTACCTGCACTCTTTTACAATGAAGCCACGTTGATGTAACATGTGGCTTGGCATTGTCTTGCTGAAATAAGCTGGGGCGTCCATGGTAACATTGCTTGAATGGCAACATATGTTGCTCCAAAACCTGTATGTACCTTTCAGCATTAATGGCGCCTTCACAGATGTGTAAGTTACCCATGTCTTGTGCACTAATACACCCCCATACCATCACAGATGCTGGCTTTTCAACTTTGCGCCTATAACAATCCAAATGGTTCTTTTCCTCTTTGGTCCGGAGGACACAACGTCCACAATTTCCAAAAACAATGTGTAATGTGGACTCGTCAGACCACAGAACACTTTTCCACTTTGTATCAGTCCATCTTAGATGAGCTCAGGCCCAGCGAAGCCGACGGCGTTTCTGGGTGTTGTTGATAAACGGTTTTCGCCTTGCATAGGAGAGTCTTAACTTGCACTTACAGATGTAGCGACCAACTGTAGTTACTGACAGTGGGTTTCTGAAGTGTTCCTGAGCCCATGTGGTGATATCCTTTACACACTGATGTCGCTTGTTGATGCAGTACAGCCTGAGGGATTGAAGGTCACGGGCTTGGCTGCTTACGTGCAGTGATTTCTCCAGATTCTCTGAACCCTTTGATGATATTACGGCCCGTAGATGGTGAAATCCCTAAATTCCTTGCAATAGCTGGTTGAGAAAGGTTTTTCTTAAACTGTTCAACAATTTGCTCACGCATTTGTTGACAAAGTGGTGACCCCCGCCCCATCCTTGTTTGTGAATGACTGAGCATTTCATGGAATCTACTTTTATACCCAATCATGGCACCCACCTGTTCCCAATTTGCCTGTTCACCTGTGGGATGTTCCAAATAAGTGTTTGATGAGCATTCCTCAACTTTATCAGTATTTATTGCCACCTTTCCCAACTTCTTTGTCACGTGTTGCTGGCATCAAATTCTAAAGTTAATGATTATTTGCAAAAAAAAAAACGTTTATCAGTTTCAACATCTAAAGTATATATTTGTAGCATATTCAACTGAATATGGGTTGAAAATTATTTGCAAATCATTGTATTCCATTTATATTTACATCCAATACAATTTCCCAACTCATTTGGAAACAGGGTTTGTAATTCAATTCAATTCAGTCCATTCAAAAAACTGTACGAACACAATAGTTTTTACAAGGTAAAAGGAGGATAATCCATCCATCCATTTTCTACCGTTTGATTTTCTCATTATTAAATACGGCTAAAATCAACATGATACTGTACTCAGTATTATTTGTCATTACTGTATGAGCACTGAGGTTATTATTGTCTTCTTATTTACAACCAAACATGTCTAAACATTAGCCACCGCTCTCAAATATAGTTTTTGTCCAAGTTTTTACTTTGATTGAGCAATGTTATTCCAGTTGCTTCTTCTTTTTCTTCTACTAATGGATAACTGGTATAAAAGTCAAGTATGTTTAGGAACTTTTATTCCAAGGACCGTCTGAAGTCAGACAAAAGTCTGATGCTGGAACACAATTGCTTTGAAATCTGAGACCAATCCTGGTTCTGATCCACGTTTTCCATGCACCTGACCTGTAGTTTTGATGCATGGATGCAAGTAGAAACTACAGACAGGTCAACAGGTTCACATGGCTCACTGCAGACTCCTTCTTCACTACTAGAGGGAGTGCCAACTTCCTAAATGTTTGAATGAGAGCGCACTGAGCAAAGGCGCGCATGGCTGAGGACAGCTGCGTCAAACCAGACAAAGTTTAACATACTTCCGGAGGAACTGAGGGAAATTGTTCTTCAAATTAAGAGCTCATATTAAAATAGGCTAACCAGAAATTCAATTGTTTTAAATCTACTGTACATTTCATTACAGACAAATTTTATTCAGATCTAAAAGCTGTTTATTTTTAATTATTTTGATTTGATAGACAATCACAAACATCCTTACACGATAGTAGTCGCTTAATGGTTATGGCATAAAATAGACTAAATTGTAATGGGGTTTTTTAATTACATTTATGTGCGTACATTCTTCACAAAAAGGTTATTTGCTGTAAATTTGTTTCACCTATTCTGAAATGGGAACTTCCTGGTTACCGTATTAGGAGCTAAAACACTGCCAGTAAGATTTGGTATCGAAACATTTTGTTTTTCCATTGTAGAAAAAATTGGTTTTGGCAACAAAATCTGTAAAAATACAATATTTTGGGGGTATATATTTTTTTAATCGTGACAAGTAAATAAGCGGTAGAAATGCATGGATGTTTTCGATGGCAATATTGATATTTTTGTAGACTTACTTTTGTTTTTGTGTGTTTCAAAGATTGTTTTAATTAACTTTTTTTTCACAATCGCATCTCTTTTTTACAGTTTTGTTTCTTTTTTTCGGTTTTGCTTTTTTTTTTAACTGCTTCAAACTAATGGCAGTGGTTTGACATGGGGAGTGGGTGCCTGTGGGCGGGGCTTACAACACGTTTTGATCCAGGCAAAATTTTTCTCCATAAATGTCGATTTATGAAAGTAAGGCCTACATTTTCTAATTGGCTTAATGGGTTACAATTATCAATCAAATCTTGGAGAATGATTAAGAGTACAAAAGTCCTTAAATTTATATATTATTTAAAAACATTTAAAGTGATTTAGGTAGTCCTTTTTGTCTTTTTTTTAATTGTATTTGTATTTTTAATTTTTTTTAGTATTATTACTCTCTATATTTGCTTTTGTTTTCTTTCCTTGATGTTGAAAGTGCCTTGACTTTTTTGTGAATTATAAATGTATGTTTGTTCTTCAATAAAAAAGAAAAAAAAGAAAAAGAAAAATCATGACTTGGGCTTGCAGGTAAAACAATGGAGAAGAAGACTAAGATATCTTTGTGTTAACCTAGCCATACCTTCAGGATGTAGTATAAGCGGTACATTAATTGAAAATGCATTTTTATATTATCCATGTTTGTCTCGATACAGCTGTGACATTTGGGGAAGCTCCGTATGTAACAATACTTAGTTATATTTCTATGTGGAGAGAATATGGAGCCAGAAGACTGGCAGTAAGATTTGGTACCTCCCCCCTAAAATAAATTGACATTGTAGAAAAAGTTGTATTGGCATCAAAACTTTGGCAACAAATACATACAATCATTGAAAAAATACAATATTTTTGGTGGATGTTTTCAATGCCAGTATTCATATGTTTCTACACTTTTATTGTTTTTGTATGTTTCAAAGGTTTTTATGATTGCTTCTCTTTTTTACAATTGCGTTTCTTTTTTTTTCGGTTTTGCTTTTTTTTTTACAATATGAAATAATGCTATAATATACATATGCCAGTGGGTGCTTGGTGTGTGTGTATTTAAAAAAAAAAAAAAAGACATTCAGCGAAGTTAATAATATCCCATAAGATTTGTGGCTTTATTATTTTTGTAAAACGGACCAAAGTCGCCACAAAATTAACTACAACAAGATTGATTTTTCTAAAATTATTTTAAAGATTGAAAGTTGCCATCAATCCCACGTGGGTGCTCGGCATTGTCCGTGGGTGCTCGGGCCCCTAAGCACCCACGGGATCGGCGCCTATGATAATATATACTCACTATAATATTCATCATGATACATGCAACATGTCATGCTTGTTATTACAAGTGTGAGTTTGAGTTTGAGTTTATTTGGAACATGCAAGCATACAACATGATACATCACATTTCCAGTTTCTCTTTTCAACATGTTCGAAAAGGAGTAGGAAGAAGCAGAGCTTATTTAATCCTACCCCTTTTCTTTTACATAACAGTTGCTAAAACTTTTGTTCACTTCCTGTTCTCAATTTATTGACAATATACTGCATAAGCAATCACAATACTCAAATACACTGTCGAGCTAGCTGTGTACAAACAAAACATGAAATGTGGGCTAATACTTTACAGATACTGCAATATGATTATTCATGTTTTTCAGTCAGTACAGATTGGTGTCCTATCGCATTGTGTTGTGTATTATAAACTTAAAAGCCATTCAACTGCTGACACAAGAAGCTAGCTTACACTAATGCCGTAGCATGCCGTTGCAAGGCGATGTGTACTGCGCTAGAAAAAGAGCTTCTCAGTGTTTGCTCTCACAACAACAATGTACAGCTTGGTTAATATACAGGTTATGGAACGTAAATAACGTATGTTGGCGGTTTTTGGATGCATTTTAAAGTGATTTAGAGGCAAAATGAATTGCTCCCATTAGCTGCATTGCTAACCACCTAAAACGAGTTGATTTTTACAAATTCAATTGCAAAAAACCCCCAAGAAACGTTTGTCTTCTTGTCTCTCAAAACGATTGTGATAGGCTTAATTTAGGGATGTCCGATAATGGCTTTTTGCCGATATCCGATATTCCGATATTGTCCAACTCTTTAATTACCGATACCGACATCAACCGATACCAATATATACAGTCGTGGAATTAACACATTATTATACCTAATTTGGACAACCACTTATGGTGAAGATAAGGTCCTTTTTTTTTTAAATTAATAAAATAAAATAAGATAAATAAATTAAAAACATTTTCTTGAATAAAAAAGAAAGTAAAACAATATAAAAACAGTTACATAGAAACTAGTAATTAATGAAAATTGGCCCTAGTGTGTGAATGTGTGTGTGAATGTTGTCTGTCTATCTGTGTTGGCCCTGCGATGAGGTAGCGACTTGTCCAGGGTGTACCCCGCCTTCCGCCCGATTGTAGCTGAGATAGGCTCCAGCGACCCCGAAGGGAATAAGCGGTAGAAAATGGATGGATGGTAAAATTAACTGTTAAAGGTTAGTACTATTAGTGGACCAGCAGCACGCACAATCATGTGTGCTTACGGACTGTATCCCTTGCAGACTGTATTGATATATATTGATATATAATGTAGGAACCAGAATATTAATAACAGAAAGAAACAACCCTTTTGTGTGAATGAGTGTAAATGGGGGAGGAAGGTTTTTTGGGTTGGTGCACTAATTGTAAGTGTATCTTTTGTTTTGTATGTTGATTTAATAAAAAGATTAAAAAAAACAAAAAAACGATACCAATAATAAAAGAAACGATACCGATCATTTCCAATATTACATTTTAAAGCATTTATCGGCCGATAATATCGGCAGGCCAATATTATCGGACATCTATAGCTTAATTCCCCCAAAAATGCACTTCCCCTTTAATTGGCTTGACTTTTAGAGAAGGCCATTTCTATCAACAAAAACATATTTAACAATAATATTTGAATAACACTTTGTTATGTTGCTGTATTTACTCTAAAAAGCAAGACAAAGAAGACCTCTGTCTTTCTGAAACATGAAGCTGAAGTTTGTATTTTTAATTGGTGAAATTGCTTCAGGGTAAACCTGTAAGCCCGGCCCAAAGGCACCGTCAGCCTATTTCAAAACACTGCCATTAATTTGAAACTGTAAAAAAAAAAGAAGCGAAACTGAAAAAAAGAAACAAAGCCATTAAAAAGAGAAGCGAAAAAGGTTTGATTCAAGAACTCTTTCATTCCGCACTCCATCCAGCTGTATAATCACTCGCAATAGATGATGTTTGTCTATTACCTGACACCTGACATGTTAGCTACCTCTCTTTGTTTATAATGTATATTTTCTGCTGGCTCTACTCTCTATTTTATGCTGCAGCTGTTACATACTGTATATTGTAATATTGTACATGGTAATTGTTATATATTGTATATATTATATAAAAATATAATATAATATAACAATATAATTTATCAGTATATATTATATACTGTATATATGTAATATGTAAATATTACATATATGTTATATTTTATATTGCTACTATGGTACATTTTTAGTATACTTAATACCTGCATTATCCTTTACATTCTTACCCTTTCCATCCTTTGAAACTGAGCTACTGTGTGGAACAATTTCCCTTGTGGATCAATACAGTTTCTCTAAGTTTAAGTCTAAGAAAATGTTGAACATGAAAATCTTTTAAACACACAATAATACAATAAAAGTCTACAAAAATGTGGATATGTGTCAAATGCAGAGAGTAATTTCGCCACACCTAGTGTGTGTGTGGCAATCATTGGCACATTAACTTTAACTTAATATTGGCATCAAAAACATGTGATGATTAAAAAAGATATCCACCAAAACTTATGTATTATTTCAGTGTATGTATTTATTTGTTGCCAATACAACCAATGGCGTGGCCCGGTTAGTAGAGCGGCCGTGCCAGCAACTCTGTTCGATCCCTGGCTTCCGCCATCCAAGTCACGTCCCTTGTGTCCTTGAGCAAGACTTCACCCTTGCCCCTGATGGGTCGTGGTTAGGGCCTTGTATGGCAGCTCCCGTCATCAGTGTGTGAATGAGTGAATGTGGAAATAGTGTCAAAGCGCTTTGAGTAACTTGAAGGTAGAAAAGCGTTATACAAGTATCCATTTACCATTTCTACAATGTCATTTTTTTCTGATACCAAATCTGACTGGCTGTGTTTTGGCTCCATAACCGTATATATCAGTGCTTTTGCCATATTTTCAGAAGCAGGACCGGATACCAACACCTTACATATTCACCTCACCAAAAGGCTGATTTAATAAAAAATAAGTACACTTTCAGGAGTGTGATGATGTTGCAGCCACACAAAAAAAGCAGACTTCAAACTACTTACAGTATGAGTCTGTATGGTGTAAATTGATCATGTAACACCAGGCTTGCAATCAATTGTATTCATCATGATTTTGTGTAAATTGTGTCATTACGTTTGTTGCTTATTTGTTTGTGCTTTCGTTGCAGGAAGAAAGGAATCACAGTCACTTTGAAAGCTAAAGGATGGGGGCAATGAAACATATCAACACCTAGGAAAAGGCTAATCATCAATTAATCAGAGCATGAGAGGATGTTTGGTTGCAGAAGAGGTGAGATGGTAAGCCAACACTGCCATCAAGTGGCCAAATGTATCATACATTTGACATGTATTGTAAATAGTAAACAGTAACTGCCTGTGGCCTTGCCTGCCTTGACAGTAAGTATGTGACTACTAGGGCTGTGAATCTTTGGGTGTCCCACGATTCGATTCAATATCGATTCTTGGGGTCACGATTCGATTCAAAATCGATTTTTTTTTTTTTCAATTCAACACGATTCTCGATTCAAAACCGATTTTTTCCCGATTAAAAACGATTCTCTATTCATTCAATACATAGGATTTCAGCAGGATCTACCCCAGTCTGCTGACATGCAAGCAGAGTAGTAAATTTTTGTAAAAAGCTTTTATAATTGTAAAGGACAATGTTTTATCAACTGATTGCAATAATGTAAATTTGTTTTAACTATTAAATGAACCAAAAATATGACTTATTTTATCTTTGTGAAAATATTGGACACAGTGTGTTGTCAAGCTTATGAGATGCGATGCAAGTGT